>NW_015152473.1:21214-53043 GCF_000732505.1 Cyprinodon variegatus
CCATCCATCCATCCATCCATCCATCCATCCATCCATCCATCCATCCAGCCATCCACCCATCCGGGCATCGATCCATCCATCCCTCCATCCATCCATCCATCCATCCATCCATCCATCCATCCATCCATCCATCCATCCATCCATCCATCCACCCATCTGTCCATCCGTTCGTCCATCCAGCTGAAAATTAGGATCTGAGAGGCTAAAAGGAGAGTTGGAACAGATGGAGGCCTGTGTCTGTAATAATGTGGCCTTTCAATAACCATGTGATGAACTACATTCATTTATGCACACTCCCACATCCAGAAGGCCAATGACTAGTGCAAGGAGGTTAATGGCCACTGATGTCTTCTATTAATGTGTGCCTATCCTCACTGTAAAAGTCATCACATTGCAGGTATACGCAAAACTGGGCATTTTCAGCATACTTTGTATTTAAAGACAACTTGTTCTGGGTTCTGGACCGATCTGAACGTGTCATTGTCACAGCCTGGTTGAATGATGGATCAAAATGGCTTTAGAACATTTAAGCGCAGAAGAAGAGATTATCTGCTTGTCCAGAAGGACAAACTGCCCACAGGGGGAAAATGGCTTTCCTCAGCCTGTCTCCATTCTGCCAAAAACACACTTTCTATTCACCTAGACTGATAACAGGAGCTTGCGCTGGGGTGGGGAAATACTTTTTACAACACAAAGGGACGATGTAAATTAGACTAAAGAACCAGTTTTGAAGAATAAATAAATAGTCAAAGATAACAGAAAAGTAAGATTTTTCCTCTATTACTTTGGAGAACATTTCTTGAAATATGCCCTCTAACACTGTGGCTGTGACAGATATAATATAAATATCTTTCAATTGCTGCATTTCTGCTTTATGAGATGACTTGACAGACATTTTACCATATTTTCCAGGTTCAGCATGCAGCACTGGGCACATCAAGGAAGGTAGCAGTCTATCAGCAAAGCCTGTGAGACCTTATAACAACAGAAGATCTACTGTTTCTTCCGACACCTGAAATCCAGAAGACCAAAAAGCACTCACTGCTCCTCAGGAGGATTATGTCATTATAGCTGACAACTTGAGCTCCTTCGGCAAACAACAGCTACGAGACAGAGTCCCTCCTGCTCTGCTTGCATAGGCAGGAATCATGGATGACCCCTATCACAACAATGTGAACCAGCAGATGACTGAGGGCGGACAATACACCTACACCCAAGATGGAGGAGGTCAGGACGGCTACCCTTACCAAACTGACTACCCCCCACAGGATGAGGATGCTGCCAGTGATGCCACAGAGGGGGCTGATGAGGATGATCAGATGTATGAGGGGGAATACCAGGGGATCCCTCATCCCGATGAGATCAAGGAGGCACGGCGAGCCGCCCGACTGGAGGCCAAGAGGAAAGCGCGTCAGGCTGCACAGCAGGAGGAGGAGGTGGAGGAAAGCCTGCCGGAGCAGTATGAGACCATCATGGAGGACTGCGGCCACGGGCGCTTCCAGTGGATGCTGTTCTTTGTGCTCGGCCTTGCGCTAATGGCTGACGGTGTGGACGGCTTCGTGGTGGGCTTTGTCATGCCCAGTGCTGAGAAAGATATGTGCATTTCCAATGCAGACAAAGGACTCTTGGGTAAGTTGCAGCAAAGTGGTGGAAAATCAAAAGCCATCAAAGGAGTCTCTGTGCTGTTTGAACAACCATCTTTATGCTCGCTGCTCCTTAACAACAAAGTGAAGACATTTAGTCATTTTAGAGAGAAAATAACTTGTTGAACTGCTTTCTCTACTGTACTGGGATTTAGAAATTATTCATTTATGTAAATTTACCACCACAGCAGACCATCAGTATTCATTTCAGAGGATGGGATTGTTAAATAACTTATTGAAATCCCCTTAACATCACAGCTGAAGATAAAATGTAATACAAGTTTCTTCTTCAGCACTGTTTAAGTAAAATAGTCTGAGCCAATATGTCACCACCCCTGCAGGGAAAACTGTTTTACGGTTCTAGCAGAGGATTTCTCAACACTTCCTCATAAAATTGGTTGCAAGCTGGGCGGCTCTATCTTGTAAAAAAATAAAGAAATTGAAAATGCCCCACTTTGTACTTTGATAAGAAGTCTTCATCAATCAAGAGGCACATGTTAAGAAGCAGAGAATGGAGGCATAAAATCCACCACTAGTCTTCTCTTGAGCAAGAATATCTACTGCTCCTTTTGGGTCATCCATTGCTCCCATTCTTAAATGCAGAGTTTGACTATTTACTGAAGAAGAAGGAAACTTAATGTGGAAATGACGTCTCATTATGTGGTGAGGGAGTAAAATCCTGTAGAGTTCTGGCTTTTAGATGCCTGCATATTATCAGATTCAAATATCCCAAAACGGCTCTTCTAAGGAGAGGAGGATTGGATTAAAGACTAATTACTATGGTGGGCTGCTGTGGTCAAATGGTTCAATGTGTTAAACCAGGTTAACCTCTCTGAGTTAACTAGAAGTGTCTGTAAATGAACCTTAAAGGTATAGTGAAGGATGTTCTTTTTCCGGGTGGATCATCAAAATAAGTGGTCCTCCTAATTGTCAATTATTTTGGTGATTTGTTTACGTAAGGCCATCTTAATTGCAAATCTTCTTTTGGAAAGTAAGCTGGTATGAGCGATGCAAACAGCAACTTTTAATCAGAGCGTGCACGAGGAGAAATGGGCAGGTGCACGCTCTTGTACAAGGTTAATAGGCGTTCCCTCTCGGGAGCGGGTACAGGGTTGTGCATGTGCATTTCTTTTTTTAAAGTGGAGAGGGTGGGTCTTTTTTTTTAATTCACGAAAATCCTCCACTATACCTTAAATGAGGTTGGATTATTTAGGTTGAATTATTTTAAACTCAAGTGTAAATCTCTGATGGATGTATTTGGTTGAATGATAAGCTTGGTATTTATTTGCAACATGTTTTACCATTAAAACATCTGTCTCTTCATATAGCTTAGCAGCAAATTAAAGGCTGCTACCTTATCTAGCAAAACCTGCATAATGTGACAGATTGCACATCACTCATTTTATCTTAACAACGGACTCCCAGGTTGAGGCGTAGTGAGAGACTGATGAGGAACTAGGCGCTGATTGTATTCAGCATGTGTTCCCGGTCAAATATAGAGCATGTTGCAGCAGTCAGAGACGCTGGCGCCCTGCAGCGTCCCCGTTGCAGAGCTGTCAGATACGCTTCAGGCCTCTGACAGGCTGGGGGAGCAGGAGGAAGGCCCGGCGAAAATGAAATCACAGCATCTGTTTGTACAGAGCGAGAGTAGAGTTATGATCACTGGCTGGGAATATGAAGTAGATCTACGGAATGATACTGCTGGATGCAAGCTCATGCTCTGCACACCAGACAGATGGGAGCAGAAATATGTTTAATCTCCCCCCTAGTCTGAGATGGAAGATGGTTTACAGAGTATTTTATTACATACTTGAGGCTTTGTGTATTTACCTTCAGTGTTTTCTCAACTGTCTAAAGACTGCGGATAAAATAGTGGACTAGTAGGAGGAAAAGAGCTTTGAAAATGAAAGAAATAAGCAAAAATCTATTTGAAAGTGATTTATTTTGGGGTATTTGACTAACATGCATGGTGGGCAAAGTTTGATGGCCTCTGATGCCTTTTATAATATCCATTACATCCCACTGCCTTTAGGAGTTAAACCGACACTAAGTAACTTTTCAACATACATAAAATATTTTGATAACTTACAACTAGTCGAATGACACCTCCATCATGGCCAGAGGGAGTCTGTATCGCTTTTACTGACACTTAGCAACTTTGAGGACGGTGGCAGTAATCCTGCCACACAAAACAACTACAAATGTGCAGATTGCTTTACGGCATAGATCACTTCCCCCTTTCCCCACTTCGTTATAAATATAGCAGCTTAATTACCCTGAGAGACTGTATATATTCCTGTAAATTGTGCAGGTTATATATTCAGGTGATGCGGCTCCTTCCTGCTGGGATCTCTATGTGTGTTTAGAGTGAAATTATCAAACATAACATTATATTGATCTGTTTCAAGGCTCTAAACTCGTCAGCACATCAGTCGCTTATGAGTCGGGTTAGGTGGGAGAGGGAAAAACAAAAACTAAGATTAATATTTCTTATTTTCACTATTATTACACGACAGTATTCCATCACAGTTAGATTCATACGCTCATCACTATTATTCTTTCAAACTGCCCCTGGAAACAGAGATGTAGTTTAATCCAAATGCACCAGGTGATGAGGATTTTACTGCTGGTCTTTAAAACGCTCATCCTCATTTTCAGGCTCAGAACGGAAGGATTCAGTATTTAAGGTGGACAAACAGATTACTCAGGTTAGCAGGTTAGTGACCACGTCTATCTGAAAGTGAATGATCACAAATGTGCGAGTCACTAACCTGGTCTTAAATTTCAGTCCGAATCCAGAGATAGAGGGTGGTACCTGCCGGCTGGCTGCCAACAAGGCACGGTGGCCACGCAGAATCCTAGACGCTGATGTATCGGTGGTCGGAGGGTAGGCAGGGGAGCAGAACCAAGCAGGTGTAGTAAGGATGATCCAGAGGGTGAAGCCAAAGCCGATGTCGGAGACGTGGTCTGTTGTCAGAACCAGGAGGTCAGAGATACAGTGAGGTGCAGAAGGAGAATCCAGGACGGAGTCAGGTCACAGTTCCAGGTATAGTACAAAATGCAGCTGACTGGCTGGACCAGGGCAGGCAGACTTGGTGGTCAGGAAAATGTTCCAGGTGCGGTACACAGACAGTCAGAGACCAGGAGGGAGTCAGAAGACAGGTCAGGCGAACAGATCAGATGGGAACAAGCAGGCTCAGAGGTCAAGAGGCAGAAAAGGTCAGGATCAGGTAGTCAGAACACAGGAACGCCAAGATAAGTCTCACAAAAGGCTTGAAATAATCTGGCACTGATGACTGGTCTGAAGACTGGTTATAGAGTGACTAATGCAGGTGGATCAGATGAGCGGGTAATGAGAACTGGGCAGAGATAGGCAGGTTTGTGAAATGAGTAATCAGACCAGGCATCAGTGCAGAGATCATGACATTTCATCAACATTTCCCATGACACTCATGGGAAATGTTGTCTTACTTTAGGCAAAACAATACAATTTTTGTCCACTGGGGGAGCCAAAATAGACCAAAACTGAAGGTCCTAAAGTAATATTTTAACTAATCTTTATGTTTTGTGGGAAAAATTATAAGACTAGAAATGGGATAGGAAGAGGGGAAAGATATGCAGATTGGTAACAACAGACCCAGGGCAGATATATCGAGGAATGAGACCTCGAACAATGCAGCCTTGAAGTCAATTTATTTCTAAGGAAAGCTACAAGGTGGCAATGCTATCTAGTTGCCTTGCAACAAGAAGGTTCTGAATTTGCCCCCCTTAGCATTAGAGTTGATTGTTTTCCTTGTGCATTTATAGGTTCATCCCAGGTACCCCAGCTCCCCCCCAAAGGCCAGAAGCAAAGGTTAACCAGTTTTTCTAAATAAAAACAAAAAGGACAAACAGGTCAAATTTAAAGTCCTCTGTTTGTTAGAAAATACTAGTGAACAAACAGCATAATGAGGACCAAAGGAAACAGCAGTCAGGTCGGGGAGAAGGTTGTAGAGACATTCACCAGTTTTAGGTCACAAAAAGCTGTGAACATCTCACTGACCACTGTTCAATCCATCAGCCTGAAATAGAAACAAAAACACAATAGAGCTCCAAACATGCTGGTGACCTGGTCGTCTATCAGACCTGACAGGTCGGTTAAGGAAAGCATCAATCAGGCAGGAGGCCCTCAGCTGGGAATGGTTGTTGATGGGTTAGTTCTTAGTTTTCCAATCTACAATTCTGGCAAAAAGAAAAGAATTGTCAGAAGGCAGTCTTCAAACATCCTTTTTAGATAAGTTGCCACAACCTACATACAGATACAGCAAAAAAAGAGAAAAAGTTGCTCTGGTGAGATTGGAGAAAAAAACCTTCAACTTGTTTTATCTAAAATGATGTGCAAGTTGGAGAAAAAAAAAAAGGGTTCACATAACCCTCAACACAAAACCCCCAAAACATGTCAGTGGCAGCATCATGCTGTGGGGATGTTTCATTCTGCAAGGACAAGGAATCTGATCAGAGCTTGAAAACACAATCAATCCTGCAGGGAAACCAGGCAGCAAAAGGCTAAAATTCACCTTTCAGCTAACAAGGCTAAATATTTAGGTTAGAAATAGAAATAAAATAGGGGTCAACGACCTGTGACATTCCACACTGGCTCTTAATAGCTTTGGCTGAAAGGTTTTAAGAATCACTTTATATCTTAACTGTAGACAAAATAACAAGTTCTATTTTTAGCTGTTTTTCTGATTTGTGTGGAATCATTGGCCTTTTCACACCAGAATGTTACATAAATAATCCATAATTTTTTATTTCTATTTTTTATTTTATTTGGAAGCATTTACATTTTTTTTTGCTTAATTTTCCACTGATATAATTTTCCCATAAAATATTTCTTATAATTCTTTATTTTAAAATATAAACAATAGGTTGTTTGAAAATGCCAACAAATATTCTGTTGCAGATCTTTTAAAAGATTTGAGTAGTAATTAGTGTTGCACCTATACGGTATCGGCGAGCACCAACAAATAGGGCACCGATACCATTTTGAGAACCAAAAGTTTATTCAACTATTGTCACCCATTCCGGGTAGGTACTAAAAAGTTCTTCTGGATTCACTTTGTATTAGTCTTTTTCCTGCTTCACTAAGGTAGGCAGCAGCTTGACAAAGCCATGACGGCAATTATTTTACATCCAAGTAGTATGCAGTAATTCATATATTTACACACACATCAGTTTCAAACAGACTGTATCGGTATCGCCTGATACTGCATTGGGTATCGGTACCGGGGCCAAAAATGGCATCAGTAGTAGTAATATGGGGTTCCAAATGGGGCGTTCGGGTGGGCTGTGTGTAAGTGAGTGTACTGAGAAGGTTGCAGACCCCAGGTTTAGATTTAGGCATATGCACATATAACAAAGGCCTAATCAAAGTCTAGATCAAGATACAGTTGATGTGCTTTGGAAAGAGCAGACAATTGATGTTTAGCAGATCTGAGTTAGAGGTTTTTTTTTTTTTTTTGAAGAAAAATAACTTTAACTTCATATCATCTCATATTAAAAACAGCGTTATTGTCCCGAGGGATCGCAACAGAGCATTTCCCATCTTTACTTACGTTTTTTCCTTTCCAAAATCAAAATTCATATAGTCTCACAAAGTTACCACGTTGTCCTTTTTTTTTTTGCAATCAGTACTTTAACAACCGTCACATTCATTGAGAAGAAGAAAATGAAAATGAACATGATTGCCGCTCCAGATCCTCAGTGATTCCTTGATTTGAGCCAACTTTGACTCTGAAAACTTCTTTAAGCCACTTAGTCAGACAATGAGACAAAAACTGGGCTCATCAGTGGGAAATACATCAGATTATTTCATAATGTTCTGTAAACTGTATGGTTTATTTGGTTGGATTTACATCCCTTCATGGTTACAAGATCTTCTACAAGATTGAGATTGAGAAACAATGCTTCACTTGTAATGGTACAAAGAAAAGACTAATTCTCCTTCAACCTGAAGGTATTCCGTAGTTTCAATACGCTGAAGGACACTTTATTTGAGGTTATGCAGCACTTTGTAGTCCATCCTTTCAACCTGTCAGTGCACTGGCTTTGCACAGCTTCACTCACTCTCTAAAGCATCAAATTGTCAAAGTTAATAGGTGTTCTGATGACTTTGACTCTTCCTCTCCTGGTGTCCTGTGCAGTGTCTTGTTGAATGGGGTGTGTGGCGTGCTGTGTGGAGCATTTGGATGCTTTTGTAATCTGTTGGGAAGGTGCACGATGCACACTATGGCTCCACGTGCCGGTAAGCTGCTTATGCCCACAGTAATTAGGACTGTGTAGTAAAAACCAAGGGCAGACAGGAAGTAAGTATTGGTCTAAAGCTTTAAGGAGGAGTGGTTGACCCAAGCTGGTATTGAGAACTGATAGAAATTTAACAGAAAAAAATAAAACATTTAACTCTCCTTCAGAGGAGAAGAAATTTCAAGCAGGACCAGCTGCTCTTTGAAGGTTGGTCCTGTTTGCCATTAAAGAACACTATGACGCAAGAAGCCTTGTATTCCAGCAAACAATAAAATGTTGCACATAGAAAATATGACAACTAAAACAACACTTGTCAAAGGAGAACAACGCTGAGGGCGAGTTCTCTGCAGACGTCTCCAACAGCTCACCAGTCTGTGTTTTCACTCCTTAATGAATATACAGAAACATCCGGTGTTGGATTGACCTCGCATAAAAAGAGGATGCATCACACTGAAAAAATAAAAAATGCATGAAGGTTGCTGATTCCTCTGTACTTGTGTTCATATGAGGGTGAAGAGAGACCCCTGGTGGAGCTCCTGAACCTGCTGCTGGTGCTCCTGGTGCTCTGAGGGGAAGGTGTGAGATATCTGTGTGTTTCTTATTGACATGCCTGTGTGTATTTGGCAGGTCTGCTGGTCTACGTTTCCATGATGGTTGGTGCTTTGGTGTGGGGGGGTCTGTGTGATAAGATGGGGAGGAGGAAGTGTCTCATCTATGTCCTGACCATCGACCTGGTCTTCTCCTTCCTGTCCTGCTTTGCTCAGGGATACGGCTTCTTCGTCTTCCTACGCTTCTGCTCCGGCTTTGGGTGAGATGTTTGTCTTTAATACATGTTTGCTTATGCAGCGCAGCTCCACTGGCCTTCTATAATAACTAGGAATAATCTGCTAAAACACACAGGTTTTAAATTGGAAAATATTATGTAAGGGTGAAAAGGACTGTTATTTATTTTTTTTTTTTTCTTTCAGCAACAAATAGCTCATCTTGTATAATATCATTTGCCAAAACATATAAAAAGCAGCTTGAGCTCAGACTGAAAAAAACAATTATCTCCTAATTTGAGTGCATTTGTTTGGTTGGAGAAAGAAGTCCCATTTTAAAAGATGACCGTTTTAGCAAAAGCATGCTCAGTTATTGGTAACACTACTGTTAATTTTAGACTTAGACATGACTTAGACAACTTTTATTGTCATTTTCTACACACCCTGTGTATGAGCAGCAGCTTAGCAGTGAAATGAACATTTCCATTCCATAAAGTGCAGCAGTGATCAAATGTGAGAGAAAAAACATGGTGCAATTGCAAAATGCATTGATATGAAAGTTCAGAGCATTAATATGTATGGTGCAAATGTACATTATTTTGGTTTTGGTGTTATAAGTATGATGACATGATTTAGAGTGTTTCAACATTCATGACGGTGGGGAAGAAGCTTTTTCTAAACCTGCTGGACCTGCATCGGATGCTTCGAAGTCTCTTCCCAGAGGGCGACAGGGAGAAGAGACCATTGTGGGGGTGTGAAGGGTCATTGGTGATGTTACGGGCTCGGGACACGCAGAGCTGGGATGAAATGTCTTTAATGGAGGGAAGAGGAGCCCCGATGATCTTCTCTGCTGTTCTCACCACTCTTCTCACCTCCTTCCAGTCTGAGCCAGCTGGTCAGAGACAAGAGCAGATCTTACTAGTTGAAATCAATTGTTTTAATACTCCAAAGACTTTATGACACCATGCAATTAAGCAACATTCTACCTAGCCCACAGCATGATAGGTCCTTGATAAGTGTTTTATACCAAACCAATGTGGAATGCTTTAAAGCTAACTTTTAGTCTTAATTCACCAAAGAACAGATACATGCTCATTGTGGCAAACACAGCATGTTCAGGTTTATGATGGAACGGGTTAATTCCCACATGACCCTTCCTCATGTAGACAGTCATGTTGTTTGCTATGGGGACTTGAATAACCTGCTCTTTTATAAACTAATTTGTGTGCTACAATTAAATGCTGGACGTTTGTGCAGATCAGCATTATTCAATAATACTTTTCTTACATCTTAACCGTGTGAAGGAGGAGTCAAGAAATTTCTCTGCCTCTTTTAACCGTGATTAATATTTTCCATGCACAGTTACAGTTCGTTTTATTCCCTATTTAGCCTCTACAAGTGGATATTTGCACTAATTACAGTCATCTTTAAAGTAGTCAGACTTTACCCAGACAGATGATCACAGTAAGCAACCCTTTAACTTATTATGTTGCTGAGAGTGTCATTTCCAGAAGCTCCTTTCACTGTAGCACACTGGCTCACGACATGTTCGCCTACTGTTGATACAGCCTCAAAGAGATTTTAGCTGCAAGCTACTCCCATGGAGATCTCTGTTTATTTATCCCAACAGAGAATTTCTTTGCTGTGCAAATTAAGATAAGGGATGGCAGTTCTTCAGTGCTTTTTTGAATTTCAGTTTTAGTGCTTATTCCCTGCTGTTTCTGTCATCTCTCTGTAAATACGCAATCTTATGCAATAGTTGTGGCTATTGCATGAGATTGTGTTGAAAAAGATTGTGTTAACAAAAAATAAATAAATCAGTAGTTCTTTAAAATTGGGTCTGCCTTTCTGGTGGAGTCTGGTTTAAATCCTATTTGAAGGACAAGGACCTTTCATGTGTTAGGAGGCAACTTTACATCAGAGACCACAAAAGCTCACATGCGGCGTTTCTCAAGTGTCCAACTTAGGGCTCCTCCTATTCAACAACTACCTTCTCTGTCTTACTCGGGTTTTAATAAACAAAAACATAAGTTGCACTGCAAAAAATTCAAATCTAAATAAGAATATTTTTCTTTTTTCTTGAATTGAGGAGGCAATTGAGACAGTCTGCCAATGGAACAAGACAATTTACATTTAAAATGAGAAAAAAACAGTTACACTGTCTTATTTTAAGTGTATATTATGTACAAACACTCATCCCATTTGCAAATCATCTTATTCACCTACTTACATTAAGGGTAAATAAGGGTAAATTTGTGAAATCCTTACTTGTTTCTAGATTGTTTTTGCAGTGTACCATAACTATGCAAATAACACACAGCTTTAAATGATTGTGTCACCAGCTGACTATGAACTCTGGGTTAATGCATAGACGTGCCAATATTTTCTTTAGTTGAATCAAAAAACAGATAAAATGTGAATGATCTTTTTTTTTTCTTTTTAGCCAAATAATTTTTTTTTTTTCAAAGTTAGCACACAGCTTCATTTAATGCAGCTAGAACTCTGGGTGTAGTGATTGACTGAGATCTGAACCTTCAGAGGCTCATAAAGACAGCAGCAAAGTCGTCCTTCGAAAGAACATCTCCAGGATTGAAGGTCTAATGTTGTAGCAGGACCAGGAAAAACTAATTCATGTGTTCATCTTAAGTACAATTAATGCAATTGTGTCTTCATAGCTCTGCCAAAAGAGTTAAAACTACAGCTGCAGTTTATTCACAGTGATGCTGTGGGAGTGATTGCGTAGTGGTTAGGGCATTGGGCTTAAGGCTGATTTATACTCAGAAACCAGGTCCTGCTTGTATTGCAGTGAATGCAGATATCCCCCTCCCCACTTCCGCAGACACTGCTGCCCCTCTCCAAAATTGTAGGTGACCATAGACAGTGCTGCAGACAGAAGGCCTCTGATTGGTCAAATCTACACTAAGGGCCGGATTTATCAAGATCTAATTTTGCGTGCAGTAATTTGCGCTCGCAAACTGGAATTTTGCGCGAGGGGCTGGACCATGGTTTGCGGGTGATTTAACAAGAGCGATTGCGTAACTGGTGGCAGGTGCAAAACTGTTGGAGACGCCCTATTTAAATGATGGTTTTGCGCGTTTTGTGGTTTGCGGCAAAGTAGTTTGTAGTTTCTACAAACTAGTGCATTAAGAAATTTAAATCTTACAGTGATATGAAGAAAAAACTTTGGCCACCTTTATTCCCTAAGGTGGTATGTGGCTGAATTTCTACTTCACTGCAGTAAAAAAAAACAAAAAAAACAGGTGTTTTGCATTGGCCTGTAGAAAAATGCACATACCAAATGGCTCACAAGAAGTGACTGTGGATGAGATTACGCATCCCCGCAGCATTGGCATGTTGCTCTACAGGCGCAGGTGGAGAACCCCGACCCCGTCGGACAGCACTTCGGACAGCACTTCTGAAAAACGAGATTGGGAGATCCCAGCTCTCGCTGCAACCGTACGCTGGAATGACCCAGATGCAAAAAAGTGCAATGTTGCAAGGAGTTTTGTGATATCTGGTATTGCGTGGGTCCTCCTTGTGGTTGGCTCCAAATCCATTGGGAGTTCCCCCAACAGCTCCAAAATGGCAATGCTGGATAAACGACATGTTTTGATGATCGTTTCCTCGTTCATTCCAAAAATATTCACACGGAGTGAAAAAATGCATTCTCTGCGTCTCCTTGCTTCATTTCGATGTCTCCTTCTTGCAACAATAACCGCTGCCATGTGTGCGCAATTACGCATACAGACCATTTGCACCTTCTTTTGAAATGTGTTAAATATAGAGTCAGATACCGTTAGCAAAATTGCTTTCAGGTTTGATAAATCACTTTGCGAGTGCTAAATTAATATATTTACATGTTCACCTCCCACAAGACGCACTTTTGCGTGTAAACGCCCCATATTGCATATTCATTGCAGAAAAAGTACTAAATGGATAAGAGGCGCTATTTAGCACGTTTTAAAGACCAAATCCTTTTAGCACGCTGTTGGTAGATCAGTTTGTACATTTTTTAGCGTGCGCAGTGAAATAGCTCACGTTTTTATACACGCAAACATTTGATAGATCCGGCCCTAAGCGTATTTCCTGTTTGGTACCTTAATGGCTTGTTTTGTTTGTATGACCGCCATTGTGGAAAACGACTCGTGAAGATGGATCAGCTAGAAGAGCGAGGTGTGCGAGAACGCTGGTACCCTTTTTCCACCTGGATCCCCGCTCTTTTTGGCCCTCATGTCCATCCGTTGTTGCACAAACTTGCCCCCACTTCCTCACCACCTCGGCCATATCTAGACCCACAGCTGGTTCATGATTGTCCCTCCTGCGTTGTAGCGCGGAATAAAATAGAGCAGACCACGCTTCAGTATTGAGCATAAATCAAAAATATCTGCAACAAGCTCACTGTGGCACACTGCTGCAGGAGGATAACCAGGCCTTAAGAGTCCTGAGGTTCTGAGTTTCGAAACCCACTGTTCAAAAATGTAGGTTCGTAAAAGAAAAACACACAGGAAAGAGATTCAAACAGCTCCTGCTGGAGTGGAAAGAGTCCAACCCAACTTTCAACTCTTTCTCCGACCCCCCACCTGCAGTCGTCTTTTATTAACAGAACATAACACATGGTTACAAAACAGTATTGTTCTGACAGAACAATTGATCAGGTCATAAGATAGGATGCTCCACCAACTGAATCACAAGGCAGGGTGGTCTTCTGACTGAATCACAAGACAGAGTGGATCATCTCCTTGGTCAAATGTTTCATAAGCACACACACATTCATTTTATAATCATCATTGAATAAACCTAACACCCACTCCCATGGATTGTCTCTTTCCCTGAGCAAAAAAAACCCTTCATTCGACACTGCTCCCCGGGTGTCGCATAATGATTATCCAGAGTGACTGTGAATTTCATTGCTCTGTACTTGGGACAGCGTAATCACAATAAAAAACACTGCAAAAAATGCTTTGATCCTCACTGAAACTAAGAAAGTAAAGCACATCACCCCAGATCTACGATCATTACACTGGCTTCCTGAATTTAAAGGATATACTTCGAAATTCTTCAGTTACTCTTAACACCAAACTTCATTACAGGTTTACTGTCAGTGGATCAACCAACCAGACCTTTCAGGTCTTTTGGCTCAGACCTTCTCTACTTACCCAGAACCAGAACCAAACATGGAGAAGCAGCTTTTAGTTCCTATGCTCCACTAATCTGGAACAAATTCCCAAAAACCTGCACTGAAAAAAACAATGCAACAATTTTTGGCATTTACTTAATCATATTTAGTTATTTTAACACAACTGTTTCATGTTATCAGGGTAGGAAATAAAACAATTGTGCTAAAGTAACAAAATAAAGCTGCCTTTCCTTTCTAATATTAGAAATAATTATGTGAATTTTGTCCTGCTATGGCTTAAATTCTTAGCTTTCACGGTTTAAATTATGAAAAGTAAACAATTATTAGGAGAACAATATTAACAAACACCCTATTTAACGTTATAGGAATTAAACCAGAATGAATTGAACAAATACTTTTGGGAGTAGGTTTACTACATAGTACTTTGATTTGAGTAAAAATATGCAGTAATGCTTCTTTAACTGTAGTAAATAAAGTTGGCTACTCTTGCCATCTGAGTATTTCACTCAATGAGGAAAAAGCTTTTCTTTAAAGGAAAATGAAACAGTATGTATGTTTATAAAGTTGAGCTTCTTTACTGTCCTCAAGCTGCATTTATTGATTGTCATTTCTATCTCAGTAAACTATACACTAAATGCTATACCATATATTGTTAATAGATGTACCAAACCTATAAATAAATTATATTAAATTATAAATAAATTATATAGGTTGAATTATATAAGTGTTAGTTTTATCTGTTTTATGATAGAAACAGGATTTAAAAAGTGTTTCTTCCAATTAAAATCATTATTGTTTTATTGTGCCATACATATACATTTTTATTTTCTTAATTAAAACACAAGACTTTTCATATAACTGTATATTTTGTGTATATCTACATATTTTTAAACAAAAAACTCAACATTAAATCAGATGTTATAATCAGTTACTCAGTACATTAAAAGCCTTTTTAATATTTATGTTGTTAGTCTTGATTAGTTTCCTATGGCTACTGTAGTGGTACGACAACTTCTTTAGTTTCTCCTGGACCACTTTGGAAATCAGTCTAGCAACAAATATTAAAACTCAAGCAAAACCAGATAATGTTCTTCAGTTTATGATGTTTATTAAAAGAAAATAAAAATGAAAGAACATCAACATGGTAAACGGTGTTGCTTCCAGCATATCTGTTTCCCCTCTGTTCTTACGTACGTACAAAATAAAAACAAAAAAAACATATGGAAGCTCAAAACTATGCATTACAAATTAGCATTTCTATCTTCTACGCTTTTGTAAACTTAAATTTTAACATTAAAAGTTACAAATTCTGGAGTTTAACCTTTTACAAATATCAATGAATTTGCTTCCAATTGGCTCTCACAGCTACTTTTTACTTTTTTTTTTAAAAAAAAAATATCATGAAGTGAGGCTTGCTTAGTGGAGCAGTGGGTTGCTGCCTTGAGGTAAGAAGGTTCCATGTTTTTCTGCATTTTCTACCTGAGCATGCGTGGGTTCTCTCCAGGTACTCCGGCTTCCTCCCACAGTAACATGACTGTTAGGTTAATTGGCTTCTCTAAATCCTCCTTAGGTGTGAGTGTGTGTGAATGGTTATTTGTCCTGTTTGTCTCTGTGTTGCCCTGAGGTGGACTGGTGACCTGTTCAGGGTGAACCCCACCCCTCGCCCGTAGACAGCTGGAGATAAGCGTGAAGGAAAATGGATGGATGGATGGATGTTATGAAGAGGTGCTTCTCTTATCTGAGTATAATTTGTTTAGTACTCTGCAGAAGAGGAGTGATATACACCGCAAAAAAAAACAAAAATCTAAATAAGTCATTTTTTTTTTTTTAAATGAGTGCATTTTTGTTGAATTAAGGAGGAAAGTGAGAGTGCTTTGTCAATGGAACAAGACAATTTACATTTGAAATAAGAAAAAAACAATTGCATTGTCAGATTTCAACTGCATAATGTGTAATTATCTTATTCTATCTCAAACTATCTCATTTAACTACTCACATTAAGGGTAAATACACTTAATTTAAGACATTTATACCTATTTCTAGATCCTTTTCCAGTGTATGTGCTTTATATCCAATTTGCAAAGGTTCAAATCTATGTACTGGGTTTAAGTAGTTATCAAATTATACAGAACTTGAAGTTTATTATTGATCTAAATCGGTTCCTGTTTAGCTGTTATACTTTCATTTCTCCTTCTTTAGTCGATGCACTCTATCTTGTTCTTCAGTGGTTAACCCTCTCTCTCCCCTGGACATGCCTTTTGGCTGAGCTTTTAACTAAATGTGCAGCTCTGCTGTTAAGCTGTGTTTCTGTCTTGGATGAAGCCCTGAGCTATAATACCATTGTTTTCCCCCAGATCCTGAATAAGTGTATCTTTATTTTTGTTTGTTCTGTTTTCTCAAAGCATCTTATTAGTTGGTGCTGAAAAGACAAAAATTATAATGTATTATTTCATTCCTCTTTTCACCTCTTTAAATTTCCAAATCAATGTTTATGAGCCAACAGTGGATTAAAGTAGAGCATTACAGACACGTCTCACACATAAACTGTCAATATGTAAGCTGATGTCATTGTTTGATGAGTAAAATGTCTTTGCTGCTCAGAATTGGTGGATCCATCCCCATCGTTTACACGTACTTCACTGAGTTCCTGCAGATGGATAAACGTGGAGAACATCTGAGCTGGCTCTGCATGTTCTGGATGCTGGGCGGCCTCTACGCCTCCTTCACTGCCTGGGGAATCATTCCTCACTATGGTAACACTGTCAAGCCTCCCAGAAATAAACATTGGCGTTATGTTGACACACAAATTAAGCTGTGGAGAAACTAAAAACACAGCAGAACATTTGACTTAAAAGGAATTCATAGCACATGTTGCTCTCCGTCTGCATGGTGGAAATACAGGAGCTTATTTTTGAACCAGGAAAATAGGACTCATGTAGAGGAGTTTTCTTAGAAAATATTTTTATGAATAATGCCTGATAAGAATAGGTGAAAAGAAGAGAAGCTAGCCAAGAGATGGATAATACGTGTTCCTTGCTCTATTTTCTTGTCCTTTTACATCCAAGCCTGACTGTAAAGGAACTGTGCAGGAGATAACTGACTTTATAGCTTCCTTTTAATATTTTTTTTTACTCTCTATATTGTTACAATTATAAAGAACAAATAACAGAACATTAAATAAAAATATATACTTCAATGGAACAATTGGTGGGATTAAATAAGTTAAACTTCCTCCCTCCCCTTTTGAACATGTAGCTTCCTATCTTGGCTTATTGTAAAGATATCTTGATTTTTGTCTTGGTTTGACTGATTGTTAATACTCTCTTTTAAATGTTTGTAAAGATGCTTTGCCTATGTGTTTGAATTAATATAATTATCAACATTATAACTTAAATGTAATAACTTAACGCAGCTAAACCGAATAATAATAATATCAAAACAAAACAGCAAGAAAACCAGAATAATTATATGACTTCTGGTAATATTTCACTTTGTACCAAAGGTTTAGGCAGAGTGTTAGTGCTGAACATAGCTAACATTAGCTTGGGCTAACAATTTTACCGCTAAAAGGTTGGCGCCATCTTAAATTTCTCTACTGTGAACTCAAGTCAGTAATGTACCACTGAGTATTAGGGCCAGGCTAAAGATGTTTTTTCTTCTATTTCGAGAATAATGTCCTTAAATTACGAGAATAAAGTCACAACAAGAATAGTCATAAAATTACTTGAATAAAGTCGTAACAATACGAGAATAATGTACAATTATGAGATTAAAGTCCTAAAATTAGGAGCAACAAGTTGTATTTTATGACAACTCTTACAAGAAGCACTTTTTTCCTAAAATGAGTAATGCTAAGCATCGTGTGAAATTATACTTTGGCTCTGGGTAGACGAATAAGGAAATCTTTTAGTGCAACAGCATCAAATGGGGCAGAATGTCAAAGTGGACCCAGGATGCTGATTGGTGGAGCAGGTTGGCCGTCATCTGCTGGTCGGAGCTCGAAGCTTCCTTTCTGAAACGGGTTGTTGTATAATGAATTAATTCTGGTAATATTACAACTTTATTCTCGTAATGTTACAACTTTATTCTTGTAATGTTACTACTTTATTCTCGTAATGTTACGACTTTATTGTCGTAAAGTTATGACTTTATTGTCATAATGTTACGACTTTATTCTGGTCATGTTACGACTTTATTCTCATAATGTTACGCCTTTATTCTGGTCATGTTATGACTTTATTCTTATAATGTTACGACTTTATTGTCGTAATGTTACGACTTTATTCTGGTCATGTTACGACTTTATTCTTTTAATGTTATGACTTTATTCCTGTAATGTTACGACTTTATTGTCATAATGTTACAACTTTATTGTCATTATGTTATGACTTTACTTTTGTAATGTTACAACTTTATTCTCGTAATGTTACGACTTTATTGTCGTAATGTTATGACTATTCTTGTAATGTTATGGCTTTATTCTCATAATGTTACGATTTTATTCTCATAATGTTACGACTTATTGTCATAAGGTTACGATTTTATTCTCGTAATGTTGCGAATTTATTCTTCTAATGTTACGACTTTATTCTTGTAATGTTATGACTTTATTGTCATAATGCTACAACTTTATTGTCATTATGACTTTACTTTTGTAATGTTACAACTTTATTTCCGTAATGTTACGACTTTATTGTCGAAATGTTATGACTTTATTCTTGTAATGTTATGAATTTATTCCCGTAATGTTACGACTTTATTGTTGTAATGTTACGACTTTATTCTTGTAATTTTACGACTTTATTCTCGAAATAGAAGAAAAAAACTCAAACCTGGCCCTAATTCTCCGTCGTAGTAATGTGGAAAATTGTAGGGCTATTATTTTGGTAAACTTTTACAATCTTCATCTTCCCTTTCATCCTGCAGCAGAAGTTTAGTAGATTCTGCTCAGATCTCCTGCAGTTTAAAATGGCCGACTGGAAATATTGAGGCTTCTTCTAGGGAGTTAGCTACATGTTTGACCACCTGGTGTTTTACTGTCATTGCACAACCTTCAGTCCTATGGCAAAACCAGCATTTACTTTCTGCTAACATGAATCAAGAAAATACTAGAGTTTGTCGTGAAAAGTTAAGCGACTATATATATATATATTTTTTTTTTTCAGGCTGGGGCTTCGCCATTGGCAGCCAGTTTCAGATGCACAGCTGGAGACTGTTCATGTTCGTGTGTCTCTTCCCTGCATTGGCTGCACTCATCGGAGTCGTCTTCATGCCGGAGAGTCCACGTTTCCTGCTGGAGGTCAGATCCATATCTTAACACCATACCAACAAAAGCTGCAATGACCTTTGAAACAATCATTACAGCTTCTGTTAGTATGGTGTTAATTGTTTTACACTGGAAAAATTAAAATATAAAGATGTCTTTTTTAAATAAGTGTATTTTTTCTTGAATTGAGGAGGTAATTGAGACACTTTACCAATGGAACAAGACAATTTACTTTTAAAATAAGTAAAAAAACTATTTCATTGTCTTATTTCAAGTGTATATTATCTAATTACCTTCTTTTAAGAGTAAAAATCCTCATTCCATTGGCAAATCATCTTATATACATACTCAAATTGAGGGTAAACAAACTTACTTTAATACATTTTGACTTATTTCAAGTTAGTTTTTGCAGTTTATTATTGTTTTCTATACAGACATCAGACGAGAAAAACATTGATTCCAAAGATAATGAATGTTTATGTGCCATTTACTACAATAACCCCCTTTTAATTTTTTTGGCTCTGGCTCAGATGACCTGTGAGCCTCATAAACAGTCTAAAGAGAACGTCTTAACATGGACCGATAGTATTGTGGTGTCATTCTGGCTGATTTCATAGAGCAGAGTGATTACTTTAGAAGGATTTGTGATTCAAATCATTCCTCACCCATGGCTACTCCACAGAAACGTGTGCTGTCACTATAATCACTAAGCAACCAAAAGGCTTAAGGCATAAAAATAGTCCTGCTGGTTAGATTACACTTGAATCTACCATTATTCAGAACAATACAGAGTTTTAACTGCTGTAAAAAGAAGTATACAGCTTACAAGGAAGTACAAGAAGTTCTAGGTTGTCTCCTGAAGAGTGTTTAGCTAAATAACCAGTTGCCACCAGTGCAGAGCATACTGGGGGATGGCAGCAGGCATGGTGACCTGCCTCATAGACTTGCAGCAAACAAGACGCGTTTCTCCCAAAAACAATGGACTTACCTTAGAATTAAAGGTCATTGCTATCATGACTCCTCCATCACCCTGGCAATGAAGCCTCCTGGACGATTTATGCCTGTCTTCCATGAAGGAAAACATCATAGGAGTAATTCAACGATAAATAATGCTTTTTCCGGTGTGATGGAGCAGCAGAATTGATGTCTAAGTGGCTCATTGGTCAAATCATTTATGTCAGGGGTCTTCAACAATTTCCAGCCCAAGGACCCCCAAACTTATGAGACACTAATGAGAGACTAATGAGATGGAGCGGGGAACCCCCTAATTATATATATTGTATGAAATTGTGTTATATCAAACTAGTCCTATAGTCACTCTATTTATTACATATGAAATACTGTAACGAAAGTAATTTCTCCCTGGGATTATTAAAGTATTGCTGACTCGTATTCCTAGTTGATGGGATAGGTGTTGTGGATGAAAGGGTGCCCAGCTTGAAAGAGCTCCTGTGTGTCGCTGAATGTGTGCATTGATGACTGAAAGACATCTTCTGCCTCCATGTATCTGTTTACTTCAGTGTGTTGAATTAATTTTAATGTGGATTTAAAGTGGAAAAAATTGAAGGGGGAATATAAAAAAAAAAAAAACGTCAAAACTTTCGCAACCACATGCAGTACTTCTGTGGACCCCCTAGGGGTCGGGGACCCCCTGTTGAAGACATTAATCAACTATTATTTGTTGGTATTACAGCCGACAAACTGATCTTATAATTGCTGGAATAGGTATTCATTTTTAATTTTTTTTTTAGCATTTTTAAGATTGGTCTTTGGTGTTTACAGGTCTTGAGATTAGAAGGTCTCCTTGCCATCACTTTTATCTTTAACTTCTCCCACGGATTCACATGGATACTTTATCTGAGCCAATGCACATATTTTTTTTCTCTGAGTCAACAGAAATTTGTTGGTAAAGCTAAACAGCTACTTTAAACCTGCTAGGATTTAAAGCATGTATATCTTAGGGGTTAAAAGTAAAGATAATGAGTCAAACATCTAATCTAATTCCTAAACTAAACAAAGAAATCTCTGGTTGATTGTGCAGAATTTGATTTGCAATAAACGGCTGTTAGCTGCTCCCCTAGAAAATCCCATGTTAACAATTCAGATAAGGAAACATGATGACACTGGAATGTCTAGAAAGGGGTAGATTTGGCAGGAGAGTCAGATCTCTTTTTAATACTTGGCAGTGCTTGGCAGTGTTGTTTCTGTCAGCCATCTTAGATTTAGTCTTAGTCTTCAGGACGAAAACTATTATTATCTCATTATAATCATTATGATATGTGATAGTTCTAGTTGGTTTTAGGGGTCAAAGTAGATTTAAATCTACATGGTTTGATATAAAAAAAATACATAGAGAACCTACATAATTGCTTTATAATAGCAACGGCAATCCAGAACTTAAATGAATATATGCTAATTAAAATGTTGACATATTTAAAGGAAACAGAAAATGTTTTAATGACAATACAAGGAAACATTTAAATCATATTTAAATAGATATAAATGGGAACAATGAGAAAGAAATATTCAAAGATCTATGTACCTTTTCCTCTGGATCTTTATCCAAAAAATGAAATAGTTTTTTTGGATATAATTTAGGGATTCTTTTTGTCTGAAATTAAAGAATGTTTAGGATCACCTCTTGTGAGCTTGAAGAAATAAAATCTTGATAGTAAAGGGAATTTTTATGCTTGGCAGAAGATGATCAGCCACATAGTTTATTAAGTAGCGTGAGCAGGAAGAGCCATACTGCTGAGAGTGAACTATCAGAGTGGATAGTAAAGCACAGACTGAGCTAAGCCACTCAAAGATGCATTTTGGCACAAGCCCAGCTGGAAGAGCAGAGTTCAGCGTGCAGTACCGGAATATTCTGGGTTATTTTCTCCCCTGCCGCTGCTGCCATTATTCATCTGTGGTCATGCAGAATCTGCACCGCTGCATGCTAGGTGGGCGACAGGATCCAACAGGACGCAGCAGCACTGCTGATTCTACATAAATAGTCTAAAAGATTACACCACAGTGATGCATTTTAAACGTCTGATCAAACACCCGCTAATTTTTATTTAGTCTCCTCTCATTGACGAAAACCCAAACCTATGACTAGCCATGTTTTACTCATCAAAGATCCATGTTTAGCTTGTCAGTTCTCATTATTGCCATGAAAAAAAGGAGCATCAATGAAATAATTTCGCCATCGTTGACGAAAACAGTACTGCTCAGAGGGATGTGTTTGCAATAAAAACTGCTCATAGGCCACACAATATCTGTTTTTTAAATTCTGACCATGAAACCTAAAGATAGACTTAAATATTTTGAGTCTATATGTTTATGGATTCCAGAATGCAAGACATGACGAGGCATGGATGATCCTGAGGCAGGTTCATGACACCAACTGGAAAGCCAAGGGGGAGCCAGAGAGGGTCTTCACGGTAAGCCTTCATTCAAACCAACACTGACGGCTGGCCGAAGCATGTCACTGCTAAATAAAACCATAATAAAACCAAGGAGATTGTTTTATCTTTATGATTGGTCTTTTAGGTCTTCACTATTATTGGCTCCCATTCAGAGTAGCAGCTGGGCTACTCTGTGAACTTTTTCACCAATGTGAATATCACATAAAGCTGGGCTTAAACTAAGCGACTTTTTTTTGCCCTTTTCGGGCCAATTATCCAGTGGTGCAAGAATTTTTCGATCGGCCCGACTTTCAGCCTGATTGTGCGATGTGTAGTGTACAGGGAGTACAGAGGGGGAATCAGCTTCTCGTGACCATGAATTGTGAGGACGACTGTCGTGGGCAAATCGCTCAGAGAGCAAACAAGGACTCTTCTTCTTCTTCCTCTAAGACGAAGACACAGAAGTATGGCAGGGATGTAAGTTCTTTCTGTGAAATTGACAGACTGTAGTAGCCACGTTTGCTCAGCCATGTCTTTGTCCAAATATGTCGTCTCATTTTCTTTTTAGGGCTTTCAGCACAAAAATTGCCCAAATAGCCAAGGCAGCGCGTTTCACTCTAGTGAGCTTCATGTTCCTCTTCTGCTCCTTTGGCTTCGGATAGACGAGTCAGAGTAGCACCATCTCACTGTAGAGCTGAGGCCGACGTGGTTTTCAGACGTACAGTGTGAGCAGGTAGATCGCATCAGAGCGTCGGGCCAAACGTGCATTGTGAGTTTTTAACTCACCCTGCGGTTTCGTCGTACAGATTGAACTGTAGCTGCGTGCAACGATTGAAAAAAATTGCACAGTGTATGCCCAGTTTAAAACGTCAAAGAAATACATAGAGGTTTATGTTTTTGTTCTGAGAAGATGGGAGACAGTAAAACAATTAATTTTTCATGAATGAAGTTGGAGAACAACAAGAAAAAGATGATTTTATGATACGGTCTAGGAAAAAAGATGCCCTTTTTTATTCTTTGGTCTGTGCACAGTAGGGTTACAGACATCATTGGCCACACTGGTACTTGGAAATGTTAATTTTATAACTATTTTTTAAATGTGTTGGATTCTATTCAGTAAAAAAATTAAAACATGCCTTCTCTCTTTTTCCTTCTGTGCAGATTACAAACATTAAGACTCCACAAACCCAGGAGGACGAGTTCATAGAGATCCAGAGTGACACTGGAACTGCCTTCCAGCGCTGGACAGTCCGAAAAATGACCATGCTGCAGCAGGTTTCAAAATCCTTTTTTTCCCCTATAGAATAATACATCTAAATAAACTGAAACCTTTGCTTTGTGATTTATTTTATCCCGACATGTTGCTTTACAGGTGAAATGATGTCTAATAATCTAATACTGTGTGTCTTTCCTGAAGGTGATGGCCAATGTGATGTCTTTATCTGCTCCGGAGCTCAGGCTGCAAGGCCTTTTCCTGGTCATTGTGTGGTTCTGCATGGCTTTCAGGTAGAATGAAATCTGTGTTGAATATAGAAATGGACCGTCTGAGGATCTCATGATATGATCATCTGTGATATAGATTTCATGGATTCAACGCAAGAATTAATCATTTCCAGACTGATGGGATTTATTTAACAGGTTAAAGCCTGATGGAAGAAAGTTTTATAACCAAAAATTTCTTTCTATCTTAATATTAATATTGTTTCATTACTAAATTCAACATGTTATTGTGTTAATAAATTCTTATCCTGATCAAAACTCGCTTTTTTTCAAACAAGCAAAAAAAAGACGGCAAAAAAGCCTCCTTTAAACTACCATTTTGAAACCCCAACGAGAACGGTCGGCACGCGGTAACTGAGATAGCTGCTGAGTGTAAACAGAACACAACTGAACTAGACCGTGCCAGACACAACTGAACCGTGCTAAAATCTAGTACTAGTTCAACAGTAGGGCTCAGCACGGTTCATCTGTGCCTCGAATCTCTGATAACAAAGAGAGCATGAGCAGACCGCGTCATCTCCTATTTACAGTCAGCTGACTCATTTTGCAGGTTTACCAGCGTGTTCTGCTTTGAAATTCACAGATCTCGTCATCTGTTCACAAAACCAACTTCTTCTCAGCCTATTAACAATAAATGGCATTAAATGAGCGTGAAGGGACCAGGGATGATGACCGAGGCTCTCATTGAAATTTGGGCAGAGGACGCTATCTAGGCACATGAGTTCCTGAATGTTATGGGTGACGCCAATTTTGTGTGCGTAATTGAGAGCTGTAGTATCGTGGACCGCCAATAGGGTGCAAGGCACTGTGCTAGCGTGATGTGTAAATGGTCATAAGAACCAAGCTCGGCACGGTTATTGATCCAAGCTCGGTCTGAACTCTGAACGGATCAGTTTCAGAGGGCTAGTGGAAATGGGGCATTATATCCCCGGCAATAGGATGCGATATCTACTGAACTTTCCCCCACCAAACCTATAGAGGGAGCTGCTCTACAGATCACCCCTGGAGTAGGGATGAATGTTAACTCCCATTAGATTGTTGGCTCGTGGCAGTAAGAAACGAAAGAAGGGGCTTTGTCAGCTCTTTATTTCAACTCTGCAGGAATTCGGCACAGTCTGCTAATTGGTTCAACAGCTTTAATGCAGCAAATAAATGTCAAAATGAGTGGACATTTGTTCTCCACCGTGCCAGCTGCTAGCATGTGCTAAAAGAAACTTATTCCTCCTTCTCCTTTGATTTTTAACTTGAAAATCCGCCCCTCTGACGGTTAGGAAAAATCCACAGAAAAGCTGCAGCTTTGAGTTAGCCGCATGGTTCAAAGAGTAGGGGAAAAGTAGCGGCTTAAGGTTCAGGACAGTTGCCCTCAAGGACTAGAGTTTGATCTAGCTTTTGTCCAGTGCCAATTCCCAGTGACCACGACAGGTGGCGCTCTGAACTTTGGTGCTTACAGGCAGAAGTATGTCCACACAATTGAATGTATCTCTCCAGTAGAGCTTTGCTTTGGCCAGCTGACTGGCAGTATGCAACTAAAGAAAAGAAATCTGGGTTCCATCTGGGATTTTCTTTGGTATGTCATTAAAGTCGTAGGGAAGTCAAGTCTTAAAATTAAAATAATTCTGTCTTAAATATGCATACTATCAGACCATATTGTCCCAAAAGTTAGAAAATGTCTATTTTTAACAAAATCCCGTCTTAAAATTTTTCATTATCTTATGTAGGCCAGTTAGTTATTCGACAGCCTGAACACCTAAATTGGTCCAATCATATATCAACCGTCATCTATCAATCAAATTTTTTTCGGTCATAGCATCTTGATTCATATGTCACAGCTAATATACGCCACGGTTGAAAAAAGAAATAAGAATCATTTCCTTTCCCATTGAGTTCTGTCCCAGTGTTCAAGGGGATGGACGTCTGTGTCTTCAGCAGGCGTAGAGCTAACAGAACTGGCAGCGTTGCAAGGCAAGGGCTCAAACATGTATTGCTGTAAGCCTTCTACACCAAACCAAGCTTCTGCCGCCCTGGCGTCCTCTTCCACAACATCTTTGTCCCCACTTTGCTCCTCTAAATAAAAAATGTATGATGGAGGAGACTCATCCATGACCTCCGACACTAAACTCTCCTCCTCTTGCATGTTTCCACTGGCCATCAAGCGTTCCTTGACAGTGTTGCTGCTAAGTCACCAATTTAGTGCTACTTGGTCCCATGGGAATTTCCCATTGGGAACCTACTAGCACTAAGTTGCTAACTGGTTAGCAGCAATGGTTCAGACAAACCGGCCACAATCAAACGTGCTTGCAAACCATCTACCACAACAATTCCGCCCTCTTAATAAACGACCAATCACATTCACTTCATTCACTCGTGCAAAGTCATGCACCACTCGGGAGAATTCGGAAATGCAGCAGTTGGAACAGCCACTTCCCAAAACTTTAAGGGAGCTTCTAACTGTTGGAAGGATTTGACAAGAATATGCAAAAATAAATGTAGCTTTTAAAAACCATTGTATTACTTCATTTCATTGGCATGAATTGAATAAGTCAGGTGGAGGAATCACTGATGTTTTTTACTTCAGTTGCTTTTGTTTTATGTTTCTTTCTTGTGTGCGTTAGCTACCATGGACTCGGGGTGTGGTTCCCTGATATGATAAAGTACATGCAGTATGAGGAGTACCAGTCCAAGGTCAGAGTGTTTCACCGAGAACGCGTGGAGCGCTTCCACTTTAATTTCTCCCTGGTCAACCAAGTCCACCGCGAGGGAGAGTACATCCATGACAAGTGAGTTAATCTCTATTCTAGCCAACAAAAAGTTAGGATTTAAAGTTTTTTATTCAGTTTTTGTATTTTTCCCACTTTTTTTAAGATTTGCAAACATCGAGATTAAATCGGTGAAGTTTGAGAATTCACTCTTTGAGAACTGCTACTTTGAGGACATCAAATCAACCAACACATTCTTCGAGAACTGCACCATCAAAAACACCGTCTTCTACAACACAGGTGCCGCCACTGCCTGACGCTGCGTTCTGTTGGCCAAAAGAAACTAGCTTTTATCTTTTTGTGTTTTCTCTCCAGACTTGTGGCAGGAAAAATTCAAAAACTGTCAAATGGAAAACACCACATTCCTCCATCCAAAGAAAGGCTGTCATTTAAACTTCCAGGAGGAAAACGACATAGTGATCTATCTGGTGAGCTTCCTGGGAAGTCTGGCTGTGCTTCCTGGAAACATCATCTCAGCACTTTTCATGGACAAGATAGGAAGGATTCGAATAATAGGTGAGATATTTGGTCACAAACACTCTGGTTTTTTGACAGATTAGCGTGTTTATGGCATTCAATGCAGAAAATTAGTTAGATTAGCTCAGTTATCATTCACCTCTTTCTTTTCAGGTGGTTCTATGCTGGCGTCGTCGGCCTGTACCTTCCTGCTGCTCTTAAGCTTTAGTCAAGGAGCTGTAATCTGTTGGCAGTGTCTTTTCTATGCTGTCAGTGTGGCAGCATGGAACGGGCTGGAAGTCATCTCTGTGGAGCTTTACCCCTCCTCTAAAAGGTACCGTCCAACTGTGGCTCTTTAACAAATGCAAAGGTATCGTCACTATTACCTAAAAAGGTTTTACACTCATGTTAAACGTGGATTTATTCATATATTAAAGCACCCTACATGGCACTGAGGGATTAAAAAATATCTAGCGACCATCTTTCGTAACTTATCAAGCAGTAGCAGAAAATCAATCAAAGATTTGGTTTAACTTTGTGAAGTATTTTCACATTTTGTGAGGTTATAACAACAAGCATACTCTAAATATAAATCTGAAAAAGTAGTGAGCAGTTGTATTCAGACCTCTTACTGCAAATTTTCATGTAACTGCCTTTACTTAAAAATTAAACATTTTATTTAATGTTTTTTCTTAGAAATAATTCTTAAATCTATATCCACCAAAAGACATGTCGATTTAATTAATCTTACCAAATACTATTAACATAAAATTTGAATAAGTTCCCAACTTAACAGATGGAAGTAATATGTACTTTGATATTAGGAGTAAACTTGGTGCGTTTTCATTGCCTAACCATGTTTAGGTCTAATAGAAAATATTGTTGCATGCAGCAAGAAGGTTCTTGGTTCGATTCCTGGCCCAGGGTCTTTCTGAGTTTGAATTTTATCGCACTCATATATGCATTTATCCCAATGCATATATGAGTTGTCTCTGGGTACTTTGGCTTCCTCCCAAAGTCCAAAACAGGACTGTTAGGTTAAATGGCTATCCTAGGTTCTCCTTGTGTGTGCGGGATGTAATGTCTCCATACCTCTGTGTATAACTAGCGAAATAACATCTTTTGTTCATAACATAAATTTCGAAGTTAAAGTTATTTGAGTTTGTTAAATCAACTCTTCTTAGTAAGTAAAATCAAATTATACTTTATTGATTGAAATGTACAAAACATTTCTTTGTGGAAAAAGTTTCTTTGCTTTTTCTAAATAAAGCCGGGCATACACTGTACAATGTTTCCAATCGTAGTACGCAGTTACAGCTTAAACTGTACGATGAAAGGGTTTAATAGTTCACAGCTCGCGATGCATGTTAACACACTGTACTGCCCAATGATGCCAACTTACTGCTCACACTGTACTTCAACAAAACCACACGTCGGCGCCGAGAGATGCCAATGGTTGGACTCGTCAATCTGCAAGAAGAACTCCCTCGTTTGCACATGCGCAGTTTGCGAGGTTCTGGTAAATTCCTAGAGGCTCATATTCTTATCCATATTTTTTCTGTGTAGTTTTGCACATTTAGAAACTTAAATCGTAATATATATACACACTGCCTGGCCCAAAAAAAAGTGGCCACCTGGATTCAACTAAGCAAATAGGTACGAGCCTCCTATTAGATAATTACTGCATCGGCGATTATCTTTCAGCTGGCAAAAAGTTATTTAACCCCAACTGGTGCAATGACTTGCTTCTCATTTCCTAAACAACCATGTCGAAAGACAAATCCCATGGTCGTGGAAAAGATGTTAGTCTGTTTGAGAAGGGTCAAATCATTGGCATCAAGATCAATGCAAGATCTTGGTGAAAAATTAATGCAACACTGGATGGAAATAAATCTTTTGACATTGCAGAGGCTTATTGAAACAATGCCACAGCAAATGTGTGCCGTAATCAAAGCTAAAGGCGGTCCAACAAAGTATTAGAGTGAGTGACCTTTTTGGTGGCGACTTTTCTTTTGGCCAGGCAGTGTATATATATTTTAAAAAATCTTGATATATATAAAAAAGGGTCTTATGATAAATAAAAGCAAACCAAGCAAATATTTTCTTCTCTTTTACACTCTAGTCTCTTGCTTTGTGTTAGTATATCCCAGAAACAAAAAAAAAACAGAGGTGTGACTTTTCCACAGTCAGTGATGGTTTGGCGACCACGTCATCTGCTGGTGTTTGTGCACCCCTTCTCTGTAGTCCTCCACTGTCACAGAATTCTAGCGGACCTGTCGCCCTGTCGCCTTTAAAATAAAAATGCACATGCTCGACCCTGACCCTGTAAAGATGCCTACACCCCCTGAAGCTGAATATAAGGCCATCCTGGAAGAAAAACCTGCTTGAGGCTGGAACATTTTGCCAATTTGGTTGGAAGTTTACCTGTTAGCAGGACAACAATGTTAATCTTTGTAGCCAGAGTTGCTTTCGAACAGTTCTAATGAAAACATATTCATCTTTTATAATGGCCAAATCAAAGTCTGGGTTGGAAAAAAAATACCTGAAAAGACTTGCAGGTAAAATTATTGCAGAAGGAGGTTGTGCAAAGTATTGATTTATTGTGGACACCGAAGCATTTCTTACCCTTCAGATTCTTATTGTTCAAAAAATGTATATATGTTTATAAATAGCTAAAGACCCAACCCCCAACCTCAGAGTTTGAGGAACAGAGCAGCTCTCCAGTTTTGAATCTACATCTTTTATGTTTATTTGTTTGTTTTTTGTTTGTTTTTTTACAGAGGGACAGCGTTTGGTATCCTGAATGGGATCTGTAAGTTTGCAGCCATCATTGCCAGCTTCATCTTTGCCGCCTTCATCGGCATCACCAAAATTATTCCCATCTTCCTGGCCTTCGCCGCGCTGGTCTGTGGAGGCCTGGTAGCTCTAAAGCTGCCTGAAACCAGGGAGAAAATCCTCTCCTGAACAGCCAAAGTTTGCGATGTGTCCGACCTCCAGGCACAAACAGCAAAATGGGAGGGGGGGCACTTATTGGGGAAAGATTAAGGCGCTATTTTGTGTGATTTGTATCAATGAGGTTAGATTGTTTAAAGGAGTTAAAACCTGTATGGTGGCCTACATCAACCTTTGTTTTCTCTTATATGAGGACACTCCTCCGGCTGCCCAACGTCTCTGTCACATCACATCAGTCTAATCTGTGTCATCCTCTGTCATCCAATCTCTGTTCACACACATCTGGTTTAAAAAAATTAAAAATGGTTATTTAGTTCACGTTACCAAGTTGTGCTTTGGTTTTGTTCCCCCTTGATTAAAGAGAGAGGACTTTTATTACTAACTTGAAATGGATGAGACTCATTGCTAAGCTGCAGCAGCAATATAACATATTACAGTCATCATTCCCCCATGTTTAATCAGATCAGTTCTGTGGTGTCTATAGTTGGTTCTTCCTGTTTGTTCTCTTTTAGGTAAAAACATCTCATTTAATTTTCTAGCAGTGACTGATTTTAAACCCCCTTAAGTTTTCCCGGCTGATGCATATCCAACCAGCACCCAGTAATGTGACTCTGATGAGATGTTCTGTTTGTCGCCCGTTTGTAGAGCTGTGTTTTATCTGTGTCGTTTTTGTAGTTGCAGGGTCTTTATCCGTCACATCTTGCCATGAAAAAATGTAAGGAATTGTCTTTTTTTTTGTCTTTTTCTAAAGAAAGCGTGATAGAACAATGCAAAACTGTAAGATTGGTTGTTTTCATTTTGACGCTCTCATTTCACACTCTGATGAAAAACTAATTTTGCAAAAGTTTGTGCATTTCTGACAACGTGTCAAGATGTTTTTGGGGAGCATTATCTTTATTTGGTATAACTGACCTATGTGTGTGAGCTTGTGTTTGTGTGTGGGAGAGAGACTGTGTATGTCTGGCTAGTATCAACATGTCTCTGAGTCTACCATTATTGTATTTGCTGTTGTACATATAGACCTGTGTAAATTAGATATACTATAGTAGTTGTATCTTGACTTGAATAAAGATGAAGGATGTGATCCAGTTCTTTTCACTCACGTTGCCAGCTAAAACCTTTGGATCCTATGCTTATAAACAGTTTTAGAGAAACAGAAGAACATTTTATACAGGGTGATAAAAGGACATAAAGGGAATTACTAATTGCTTTCTCAATTAACTACTGATCATAAATGTCTTTCACATTCTGTCAAACACAAGCACTTAAAGTTAGTGATGTTATGAGATGAGCCGAGGCTTTGTTTCCCCAAAGCACATGTCGAGGCATGATTCATTTAGGAGAGGAGCCAAAATTGATGACGTCCGGAGCCCAGGGGTAGAGCTAGATGGGAGGCCAGGGGTGGCCATGGCCACCCGTAGCAAATCATTGGCCACCCCTGTGGCCACCCCTACCATTTTCTTCCTTCTGATATAGATGGGGGCAGCAGTAATACTCTCAATGTTCAAAACATTTAAATTTTTCATTTATTAACAGTTACTTGACAACAAAAACACTGTGGTTCATTGTGCACATCAATATGCTAACATTATAGATGATAGGTACAGTATTCAGGCTCTTTTCAGAACTAGATTTTGTGATATATATATATATATATATATATATATATATATATATATATATA
>NW_015152473.1:53053-57940 GCF_000732505.1 Cyprinodon variegatus
TATATACACAAGAGAATATGCAAGTCAGCTAGGAGTCTTTGGTTAAATCATAAATAAATAAGTATTTTAATAAAAACTTTTTAAACAATCAATGTATGACTTTGTTGGTCTCACAGTGGAGACATTTGCTTTATGTAGATATAAGTACTTGTAAATATCAATTTTATGCAGAATGATTACTTATAAAAGTAATTACATAATAACAATTGAAAAGATGTTCACCCCAGAACTTACACCTGAAAGAATTTTATCCACTATACCTTTAATCTAGGAAGCATGGATTTTTAAATATATGCATCTACTTGTTAGCAAAAGCTTTTGGAAAGTATAGGTAGTCTTTATTTAGAAATTATGGATGTTTTGCTCCTTAATTTTCGCGTTGAACAGTATAGATTGACCCTTGGGTTCTGGCATCTATCCACTTTCGCCCCCCCCTCAGTGTACAATGGCCACCCTTATAAAAATTCTCTGGTTAAGCCTCTGCCGAAGCCTTGCTACAGTGACACGCGTGACCGCTTCAGGAAGTGGTTCAGAAAGCGCATGAACTTCGACAGGCATTTAAACAGCCTCACTACTCAGTCAGGATGTGGGAGTTTGCATGAGAGTTGCTATCAGTTAGATAATGTTTGGATGTATACAAACAACAGATTTGTTGTTTTTCCAACCGATCTAGTTGGTTAAAAATATTTTAGTTAGTTTAAACAATGTAATGATCAAAATCTAAGCAAGCCGCTGGGCACAGTTGTAACCTTAGTCTTAAGTACTATTGCTGTGAGTTTTTAATGTTGGTGGCGTCAGCTGTAAGACATTGTCCTTTATCCCTGAGGTTAATGGTTCAAGACCCACCTTAGACTTTTGAAAGTTGTTATTATACTTAAATTTTTTGGCTAATGTGACTATTTTGTATTGGTTTGCCCTAGTGAAAAAATAGAGTGGGTAAAAACACTGCCAAATTAGATTGGCTCTTTAGCCAAAAGATTGGTTGAACATATAACTTCCAACTCAATTAAAACCGACAACTGAGGAAAAACTATTATGTTTGAATACAAATGACTAACACCTCTCATTATGCTCATCATTGCCCAATTTGCACAAGCATCTTCCCTGTCTGCTTGAGCTTATTTCACCAAAATGGCAGAAAAACGGTGTACCTAAAATCATTGTTCTCTTCTAAGACATTTTACACACAGAAAAAAATTTATAATATACACCAATAATTAACAATTTCAAATGAACTTAAATGGGAAGAAAAACAAGAAAAAAATGCAAAAAAAAATCACAGATTTTATTACTAACTGTAGTTCTGCATCCCACCAGTAGGTGGTGACATTTTCAAATGAAGCTACATGAACTGTGGGGATCGTTGAAGCAATTTGGCCAAATGGTTCAATGCCTCATGACGCCTCATCTCACAATCACTACTTAAAGCTCATATTGCAGGGAGACTGCAGGGAAAATGTGGACATATTTGCTAGAAGCAGTAAAAGCTTTACAGAAAAATAAAACAAGTAATCTGAGTCAATCTGAGTGTCACAATAACAAGGACATTTTTTTTTTACAAACAAGAAGCACAACGATTCAACCAGTCTAGATTACCCCAGAATTAAATAAAGCCAGCAGGATACTGCAGTAATATACAGTAGTCTGGTAAAATTAAAGCAAAGCTACTTCTGAATTAATGCTGATTTTCTAAATGCCATGATTGATGCATTTAGACGTCTGGACGTCTGGTCACCCTACCATATCACCAATTTGATGTTTCAGTGAGTGAGTGCTTGTTGCTATGATGCGTTTTTTCTCAGCAGCTTTGCTCGTTGTAAACCAACCAATCAGCGCACAGCTCATCTAGATATTCATGATCGTACCATAAAAGGAAGAAAACCTGTCGTTTCATTCTAGGGCTTTTAACCAGGCTAGGATTAGGGCTCATAGAACAGCAAATATGCCATTTTCAGCCCAACCAATGTTACACACCCTATTAAGAGACCTTAGGGACCAAATATCCTGTAGAATCATTCTATCACCCCTTTAATGGAAAACTGAGTAGGGCTGAAATAAATGTAGGGTCTTCTTTCACAATGGGAGTAATTAAAGCAAGCAGAGCCTGATGGGTTCCCTCCAGCTACCTTAATGACTGACTGTGTTACTGTCTGTTGTGCAGTCTGCAATCAAAGGCCTGACGATGGGCGGCCTGCAGGTGGTATCGATCACCAACAACACCCCCGTGCCGCACAACGGATGCCGCCCACGTAAAGCCAGGAGGATGTGATGCCTGCTAACTTGTATTATGCTAATAAATTGCTTTTGTTATGCAACTCTGCCTGCTCTGTGTTGCCCTTCACGTATTGTCTCAGGGAAATTATGAGGCAGAGGTTATTAATAAGCAATCGCCTCTGTTATTTGGCTGTTTATGTTGTGACTCATGCATAAATATGAGGAGTCTCTGCAGAGAGTTTTTGCTTTAGTTTCCACACAGCAAAGCAGTCCAGGGATTTAAACACACTGATCCATGCAGTGTTTAGTGCTAACAGACATATTCGTAATTTAGTCAGATTACAAGGAAAACTGCTTTTATTCTGACTTAAATGTTTCTTGTAAGTTACTAGGTCTACTTTCCTTTTAACTGAACCACTGCAGCTCTACTTTTATGAGTGGGAAGATCCACAACAAGAAATTCATTATACAGCATTGCAGACTCAAACACACTAGCTTATACAAAAATACATTTATTTGAAACAGCAATGAAATCTTTGCTTTTACACGAATATATCTCCAAACTCTTACATATGCAGGACTGAAAACAGCACGAATACGAGGGCCGGTTTGCTCTCCTATCAGCCGCATATTCAACAAAACTCAACCAAAACCTCCAAAGTGCATCAAAGTTTCAAGAGAACCAAACAAAATGGAGAACATAAATATGTTTTTCACCATCGGAGCACACATTTAAAAACACTACAGCAGCTCTCGGCGGATAACGACAGAGAAGGAAGAAGCTGTCCTGATTTGGAGTTTCAGGAAGTGTTTGCAGCAGGATGAGGCGAGGCGCAGCGGGCGGACCGGTCTGCAGACCCTCAGCATCCCATTTACAGAAAATTAGTTTGACATAAAAGCGTTTTAAGGCGGAGAATATAAAGGATCTGAATCAGCAGCAGCAGATTTACAGCTAGTAAAACTTTGAAATTGCACTGAGCTTCTTTCAGAATGTGCAGCAGTTGAAGCTGTCGGTATATAAACTCCTTCAGGACGGGTTAAAGGTCAGTGAATATAGTCTGCAACAGCTAGTGTTGATCTTGCCTTGAGAAAGGCAAATGACTGCAGCAGCACTGCAGTCAGGATCTGCACATGGTGGGAAAAACAAACTGGGTTTTATTATTATGAGAATTCAAGCAATAGGTTCTTAAATATTGCACTTTAAAAGCAGAGGATGAAACATGAAATTTAAATATTAGAGGATTAACGGGGAGTGCTTGTACAGCCAGCCCATCGTATGGTGGCAGAAATGGAGCAGACATTGGCACTGGGTGGGATCTGGAGTGGATGTGATCTAAGGAGTGTCGGAGGAAACTGATCCCACCGCTGCCTCACTTTCCCTGGAAGTTGCTGAGCTCCATGTCCTCCTTGCGCCGTTTCTGTTGGGCGAAGAGGGAGCTGAAGGGGTAGAGCTTTGCTTTGGCTGGGTAGCGCTGTCCCGCTATGTCTACCTCGTAATCGCCACGGTTGATGAAGTCGGGGGTGATGGGCGTGGGGAGGCCCTCTGGGCCTGGGGGCGGAGACACAAAGCCCAGGCAGACGTGGCGCTCCAGAGTGTAGCTGTAGGCGCTGCTGGTGGTTGTTCCAGCCAGCTGACCGCTGCGGTAAACGGGCTCGCCCCACCACGGCCACAGGTCCAGCTCCGTGTCGTGGTCTTCCAGGACGAGCATTACGAACCGGCGGAACACTCCCTCCTGACGCTGCTGGAGCAACGCCTCGCGGCCAAGGAAGTTAGTGTCCTACAGATGAGAAAGGCAGGTGGGACCAAAGATCAGATAGAGAAAACAATCAGGAAGTTTGGGGGTTTTCTCTAAACCTGTTGGTCGGAGAGCAGATAAAGGCTGCGACCAAACTGACCTTGTCGAACTTGACCCTGAACTCTCGTCCGCACTCTAGCGGTGTGGTGAAGGTGTCGAGGTCCTGACCCCAGAAGGCGAAGAATGCAAAGTGATTACCTTTTTTTTGGTGCCAACTTTTTTGTTCGAATCTAGGGGTTAGTTTAGAGCTACAAGTTGTGAATTAGGTTGAGGTTCAGGCCATAGAAAGGGTCTAAAACGCATGAAAGTCAATAAGTCCATAAGTCTGTAAAACTACACTGCAAAAAGTTGCATTGTAAATTTACAATAAATAATTGGATAAGCTTTGCATGGCCTTCGCTCTATCGATTACAGCAATATGCTTGAAACATACAGCAGTATACCCTCATTTGCTTTCTGTGATATTACAATACATGGATCTGAAGCACAACTGAAGACTTTAATATCACAGCTTTATTTTATATGGCCTAAGCCAGACCCTTACCCTAACCCACAATAGGGGACTGAGAGAGTTTTTTGCCAGGAGGAGGCAATAAACTGCCTTTTTTGAAAAATTTTAGGGGCCAAACTAAAGGTCACAGGGTCACGGGCCCGGGGCCCCATTAAAGGGCCAACCCTCGTGACCCTTATGCCCGGGTCACCCGATTTTTAACGCCCACCCTAAGTCCGTGGCGGACCCCCAAACAGGGCAAAGTTTCACAAAAAATAAAATTTTAGAGCAGGTTAGGGTATAGATGCACCGATTGACCACCAGAGGGCGCCGGGACACTTTGTATAACTCAGTATAGGACAATTGGCTGGGGACAACCCGCATTAT
>NW_015152474.1:0-1687 GCF_000732505.1 Cyprinodon variegatus
TCTGGTCCAGAACCAGGATCTGATGTCAGAACTCCAGTCTGAGAGTTTTCCCAGAGATAAACAGAACATTACAGTCAGAGATGGTCTGTTGCAGCAGAAAACAGCAGCAGATGGGATGGAAGTGTAGAGTGGGATTTATTTCATGGTAGGAACAACCTGCAGCTCCTCAACATTCACTCACAGCCTGCTGTTTTACAGTCTAATGGGATCAGACTGGCTTCTCATAAATTTAATTATCTATAAACTTCAGCCTAGATATTTGAACAAAAAAAAATCACTAAGTTTCTTTTCAACAAACTTCTTTACTCTGCAGCTTGTTGTTTACTGGACAAGGTCTGTGTAGAGGGGGGGGGGGACTACTGGACTTCTTCTCCACTGTCGGTCCTGAGACCGAAAGCTGCTGCACTGCAAACAAACTAAATCTAGATAAGTCAATTTTTTCTTAAAATAAGTGCATTTGTTCTTGAATTAAGGACGTAAAGGAGACATTTTGCCAGTGGAACAAAACAATTTACACTTAGAATAAGAAAACACATTTCCTTTGTCTTATTTCAAGTGCATATTATCTAATTATCTTATTTTAAGACTAAAACGACTCATTCCATTGGCAAACTATCTCATTTACCTACTCAAATTAAGGGTGAATACACTTAATTATTTCTAGATCATTTTTGCAGTGTGTTACTCTGAAAGTAGATTTAATATTCCAGCTCACAGGGCAAAGATCAGCTCCTTTAACTTTATATGACTTCAACATTTTCAATGATTAACCTGCAGCAGCTTCCTGCTGCCAGTCAGACCATCAAAGAAAGTTCTATACTCTCTGGTCTCTGATGGTAGAACACCCAGAACTCTTTCACCACAGGGCAGAACGAAACACAAAAATATATTTGATAGTTTATGCAACATTTCAGATGTTACTATTCTTGATTTATTTATGACAAAACAAAATAAATCTAAATGTGTTTAAGCCTGGCCTAGATTTCATGTCAGACAGGAAGAAAAAAAATAATGTTAATGAGCTGATTTGACCTAAAACAACCTGCCAGAGGTGGATAGCAGGCCCGGCCCTAAACAATTTGGTGCCCTAGGCAAGATTCTGGGTGGCGCCCCCTTGCATCACTGTACAGTGCTTGCATGTCTGCTATGTAAATTGTCATGATGGGTATTAGTGCTAGCCCAAGATGCAGAAACACACACGGAGAAACTGGAAAAAGTCCAAAGAGTTTATTTAAGGGCACAAGCACATGAATAACAGTTCAGGCTGGGGGCTGATTCACTGGGGTCTGTGCAGGGAAAGGGAGATGGCTGGATTTGAGCTTCCAGCTCACAGCAGGGAACAACAGAGGATTAACTCAGAGGATTCTTCTGGTTGAGCTTCCAGCTCACTGCAGGAAACAACGGGGGTAAGTCTACATGGGAACCTCTAGGGAAACTCCACAGAGAAGTCGTCAGGTTTCAACCATGTAGGAATCTTGGGTTGGCTCACCAGGGAAGATTAGCTGGTTAGGCTTATCAAGAGCTTCAGGCTTGAGACTGGTTTTCTGAGATGCAGCTCCTCCAGAGCTGCAGACCAGAGACTGGATTCCAGTGAGGGTGCTCTTCCTGGGCTTCGCGAGGAGATAGGAGGTTAAGCTCATCCAGAGCTTCACGAGGAGACAGGAGGTTAAGCTCATCCAGAGCTTCA
>NW_015152474.1:3249-4331 GCF_000732505.1 Cyprinodon variegatus
GATCCTCGGCGCCCTCTGGTGGGCAAGCCTGAGGATCCCAACATAAATATACTCACAAGAAACTAAAAAGCTTTGTGTTAGACATTTTTTTATTTACATAAAACCATTTTCACATTCAAAAAAACTTAAAAATAATTAAAGAAACAAAAAATGTACATATGAAATACAATATAAATAACTTACCGTATATAAAGTATTACATTTAAATACTCCCAAAAACGTGTAAACAAGTGACATTAATTTAAATGCAATATAAATGGCTTATATAAAGTATTAAATTTAAACACTCCCAAAAAAGTGACATTAACTTAAATACAATATTAATATGACACTGTGCAAAGTAAGAAATCAAAGAAATGAGTAGGCACAAAAAATACAATGATTTAAATAAAAGAAAAAAATAACATGATAGTTCTAGTGGTGTTTTTAGTCTCCCTTAACTTGAATTACTTCAGAAACGATATACTCTCACATGACTACAGCTTTACTCTCCTGGATTTTCTTGAAGCAAAGTCATCTACAACATCATCATCTGACAGCTGATTTGAGACCACAGGATTAATGCTTATGATGGAAACTGAGACGTTCCTGCATCACAGTAGATCTCAGGTCAGTTTTAATCAGTTTAAGCTTGGAGACGCTTCTTTCAGAAGTAGCCTCCGTAACAGGAAGAGTGGCACAGATTCTTAGAGCAACCCACATGTTGGGGTACATTTCTCAGCAGCAGAAACCAGTCTAATAATAAACTGATGATTTGAAGAATAAAGTAAAATTAAATTAAATAATATAAACAAAAAATATGCATGCATGATGTACACTATTGTTTATATTATAGAATATAATTTTGGGATTAGTAATAATTTATATTACTGTAATTTATTGTTATTACAGTGAACTGCAAACTGCAGTATAATATACTACAGCATGTGGGAATGTTAAGTTTACTGTAACATTAATGATAAACACTTTAACACTAACATAGTTTAACATGATGAAAACAATTCAATTCAATTCAGTTTATTTATATAGCGCCAAATTCACAACACGTCATCTCAAGGCACTTTACAGTTCAACCAGATCAT
>NW_015152474.1:6662-10887 GCF_000732505.1 Cyprinodon variegatus
ATTACTGGGGAGAAGTATGCTGCTCTTGCTTTACAAAGGGTCCTCTTATACAGCAGTAAACCAATTTTTCCAGACTAGGAAGGACTCTCGCAGGCCTGTGGAGCGATATTTTCTCTCCAGTTTCCTAGCATTTTGCTTCAAAGTACGCAGCTCTGCATTAAACCAAGGAGCAAGCTTTCTATTTTTAACGGTTAAAACAATAATAATATGAGCACAGCTAACAGCTAGGCACATAACTATGGAAAATTAATAGTGTTTTGAATGACTATTCCCACCTGGGAAAAGGTAAAATATCCATGTCAATGATAACATTATAATATCTGCTGAATAAATCTAATATATACACATTTGCCCGAGGATGGCAAGATGGGGGCACTCAAATGACTATTTTCCAACAACTGGGCCCTTCCATAACAAGAACTGATTTTAAAACTAACGGACAGCGCTCGCTATTTATGGATTAGCAAACTATGTCATGCTAACGGCTAATGCTATTATCGATCGTTGTTCTGCAACAGCAAAATAATATCATTATCACCATCTTTACTGTAACATTACTTCTATTTTTGTCACATTTTTCCTCCTCTTCTTTTCTTTTTTTCCTCCCTTGGGCATCAGACAGTTTAGGACTCTGTGACATGTTGAGATTTTAGATGCAACATAGACCGAAAACCGAGTTGCAGGTAAAAGACGTCGGGCTTGTTTTTTTTTTTTTATTAAGGTATAGGTACTGGCGGGGCATCCCCTGGTGGTTTGCGCCCTTAGCATTTGCCTATACTGCCTAAGCCACAGGCCGACCCTGGTGGATAGTAAATAGTTACATTTACTCAGTTACATTTACTGTAGTAACTTTTAGAAAATAATTTACTTTTAGGAGTATTTTTTACTTTACTTTATAATATTACTTCAGTAATATTTTAATGAGAGAATCGCTGCTCTTACTGAGTAAATCTTCTGGCTCCTCTAACCAGCATGAGGAACTGGATCTATTAGAGATCAGGTGAAAATACAGTAAAGAGTCGATATTTTAGTTGTAGAGTTCTTTATCGTTTACTTCCATATATTAATTGCCTGATTGGTTCATAAGTTCATGCTGATAAGTCATATATTTAGATTTAATTTTATTTTAATTTTAGTTATTAGAATTTGCTCATAACTCTCTGTCTGATTCCTTCATTCTATACATTAAATCGGATGTTTAGAGCAAACAATTACTCTGAACTTGAGGAGCCATTTAACCAAGTACCATTTTTCTCTACTTGATTAATTTCTTGGATCATTGCTTTCTTATTTTACTTTGGTATAAAAATGTAGTGCTACTCTTACTGAGGAAATGTTTTGGGTTCTCTTCCCGCCTCTTCAGGAGAAATATTGGATTAACATCCAAATACTTGTCCCTAGCTGGCTGGCGCCTTGGCTTGCTGGTGCACCTGTAGTGCTCTGGATTTGGGGGTGGATGCCCGGGACGCTACTGGCTTATTCCTGGCAACTGCTCCGCTGGGCCAGGCCTCCTGGGGCCTGGCGGTGGGCGCCCTTTACACCTGCACTAACTGGGAATGGAGACATTAGCAGAGTCAGAGTAAGACAAAAATTTTTTTATCTGCAATTAGGTCTATTCATGATCTATTAAAACATTTGTTGATAATAATAATTATAATATTAATAAAAGTAATAATAAAAGTAATAATAATAATAATAGTAATAATAATTGTTATTATAATAAATTTTATTTAACAGCGCCATTCTAGAACCTCAAGGTCACTTTACAGAAAAAAAAAATTTAAAATACATAAATAAAAATTCCGGAACATAAAAGCAATTATGGGGAGGGACAAATTATTTACAAATAAGTGAGCTGGAACTGCTGGGTTTTGAGTCTGGTTTTGAATAAGGAGAGAGAGTCAATACTTTGGAGGTCAGGAGGAAGTGATTTCCAGAGCTGGGGAGCAGAGTGGCTGAAGGCATCATTATATCGGTAGACAGGTTCATAAATCTGTTTTTAAGCAGAGCAGAGACACAATAAGGCAGCTGCAGATTTAAAGGTGAAACAGATTTACTGTGATATGCAACATGCAATAAAATGTATCCCCAAGTTTACAAGAAAAAATATGCAACGTTATAAAATTCAACATATCTATTTGAAACCTGCAAGAATTAAAGCACAAATAATACAGTGTATAAAATTTTTGAAATATAAAGTTCAATACTTAGATTTTGGCTGTCAATGACATAGGTTCTGGGTTCGATTCCCGGCCCAGGGTCTTTCTGCATGGAGTTTGCATGTTCTCCCTGAGCATGCGTGGGTTCTCTCCGGGTACTCCGACTTCCTCCCATGGTCCAAAAACATGACTGTTGGGTTAATTGGCTTCTCTAAATTCTCCTTAGGTGGTTGTGTTTCTCTGTGTTGCCGTGCGATAGACTGGCGACCTGTCCAGGGTGTACCCTGACTCTGGCCCATTGACTGCTGGAGATAGGCACCAGCACCCCTCATGACCCCAATTGGGAGAAGCGTGTCAGATAATAGATGGATGATTTTACTGCTTGTTAAGGAGGATAATCACTGATGCAGCTTAAAGGGAAGCCGTGCATTGATGGGTGAATGGAAGTGAAGTTGTGTCCACACTAGGGATGCATGACATATTGCTGTTGGCATAGGTATCGGATGTTTTTTTTTACATTCATGTTTTTGAGCCATTTATAAATAATGCACTAAAGGCAGGCATCAGTCTATATAATGTGTAATCTGTCTATAAATAACAGTGTACTGTGGTTCTCTTCTGTTCTCAACAATAGCAAAGCATTCAATAAATATATGTTTGAGCTCACTTTTGGAAAATATAAACCCTATTGAAAGCGTTTGTGTTGAGTAACTGTAGGTGCATCAGCCACCACCCTTAGTGTAATTCCCTCTCAAGTCGAAAATCAGGAAACCAAGTCGTTCTTTTAGTTACTGGCTTTAATCACACAAGAAGCATGATAGTGTGCCGTGAGAACTGTTTAAACATACAGAAAGAAAAGCAAACAAAATGAATAATTTCCCCAAGAAGACATCAAAGGAAAAAAGTGACAATACAATATATGACTCAACAGAAATTCTGCGCGTTATATCTTAACGGTAAAACAGTAAATTAAACTAAAATGTACGTCATTGGCCGCTTTCCCTTGAGAGAAAATTAGAATCTGCAGTCCTTTAGTATGTACTTTATCCAATGTCCTTATCACTGGTGGCTTAGGCAGAGGAATCACCGAGGTGTCTGCCTGATAGTTTTTTTGTCATGATGGGTACTCTAAGAGTGACCCAATTATGCAGAACACCACTAGACGGACACAGGAATAAAAGTTCAACAAGTTTATTTGGACACAAGCACACTGATTATACTGGTTCTGGTTCGGGCCTGGATACTGGTTCACCGGAGTCTGCGAGAACTCGAGATGACAGGTTTAACTTGGGACACATGGAAGGTTGGGTGAATCTGGAGAGACTGAGGCAGTTGGAGACGGACGGCAGATGGATTGATGACTCGGGAAATCTTGTAGGGACCTATACATTTGGGCGAGAGTTTTCGAGACATCCCCTTGAGGGGAATGTCTCGAGTGGACAGCCATACCTCTTGGCCTTCAGAGTACTCGGGGGCGGGACGTCTCTTGGAGTCAGCGAAGCGTTTGTTGGTCTCAGAAGAACGGTTGAGGGTTGCTATGGTTTCTCTCCAGATCTTCTGACAGCGTCTGATGTGGTGATTTACTGACTGGACCGAAATATCTCTCTCGTCTGCGGGGAAAAGTGGAGGTTGATAACCGAGACTGACCTGAAAGGGAGATTGTCCAGTGGAAGCAGATTTGAGGGAGTTGTGTGCATATTCGATCCATGTGAGATATTGGCTCCAGTCGACGGGATTGTTGGATGTGAGGCAACAAAGGGTTGATTCAAGCTGCTGGTTCATCCTCTCTGTTTGTTCGTTGGATTGAGGATGATAGCCGGATGTCAGAGAGGATTTACAGCGAAGTGCAGAACAGAATGCCTTCCAAACTTGGGATATGAACTGGGGGCCCCGATCCGAGAGGATCTCCTGGGGGATGCCATGTAAGCGGAAGACGTGTTTAACTAAGAGCTGGGCTGTCTGGAAGGCCGTGGGAAGTTTTCTAAGAGGGATGAGATGACAGGACTTCGAAAAACGGTCAACAATGGTGAAGATTGTGGACATACCTCGAGAAACAGGGAGGCCGG
>NW_015152474.1:14986-18570 GCF_000732505.1 Cyprinodon variegatus
TCTTCCTTCTTTATCCAAAGTTGGATTACTGATCAGGAGTTGCAGTTTCCTTACACAGCCATCTTCTGCAGGATAGACCCTTGTGACCTTTGCCAATTTCCATTCAGTTCTTGGGGCAGTGTCATCTTGCACGATCACTATATAATTGACCTTAGTGTTTCTGCACTTCTGTTGCCATTTCTGACATGGTTGAAAGTTCAGCAGATATTCTTTGCACCATCTGGACCAAAACTCGTTGGCTAAGTATTGGACCTTGTGCCACCTCTTCCGAAGGTAGAGGTCTTCCCTTTTAAACCTTCCAGGTGGTGGAAGAATGATAGAGGACTTCATTGTCAGTATATGATTAGGCGAGAGAGGCTGTGGTCCTGTAGGATCATTCAGTAGATGAGCTGTTAATGGTCAACTGTTAATGATTGCCATTACTTCATAGAAGTATGTCCTCAATGAGGAACTATCATATTTTTAACTTAAATATTTATTAATCTGTTATTTATTTATTCTGATTTCAATGGCAGCTACACTTAGCGCATCCCCACCAACTTTGAAATCACCTAGGAGAATGACATTAGGAGAGTAATCAGGTGGGCGAGTAGTATGGAAGTCACCTTAAAAAGTCACTAGGTGGTTTGGGGGAATGATAGACTATGGCAATAAATATCAGAGTTGGACCAGGAAATTCAAATGCAGAGCATTCCATAGAATGGAGAACTGGAATGGAAACTTGCAAGATCTTCCACTTCTCGCGATGAAGTAGTGCAAGACCACCTCCACGACGGGAGCCATTTGGAAGAGAGTGGTAAACAATTCCAGGATAAGTGGAGGCGTTGAGCTGGGGGAAGTTGTTAGGTTGTTGCCAGGTAAGACAGAGGAAGTCCAGCTTATGATCATTAAGGAGATCCTGGATGAGCCGACATCATATATGCGCTGCTTTGTTTTCAAAACATATATATATAAAAAAATATATAACCGCGGATGTCTGAATGCTGGCGTACCATAAAGAATAAATGATGAACAGTTTAGTTTGTGCCTTCAAGTCGTTGCCCATAGGAAGACGTTACCTGGATATAACCTAACGGAATATCTTCAGAACGGCTCCAAATGACACTAAACTCAGATGGGAGAGTAGAACAGGATGGAATAACGGAAAATCAAGGGCCAAATGTAAAAAAAAAAAAAAAAAACTAACTTTCCCTTTTAGTATTCTCCTGTTGAAATAAACCAGTGTTTGAGAATACCCTAGGTGTTACTGGTCCAAAACCCACACCAGTCCATTTGTTAATTCCAAGGTTTTTTTTTTTTTTTTTTTCTAATATAAAGCAACATAATGCACTACTTTAGCTTCCAATTTCAATGAAATAAAATTGTCTTACAAATAAAATCCTTCACAGAAAATAAAATACACTTTTTAACTCACCAAGTCCAGTTCTGTAACATATCATACTCCTGAATGCGGTCAGAAAAAAAAAAATGTGGAAAGCTCCTCCTCCAAAAATGTGAAAAATCGTCTCTCTTTACCAGGGCAACTCCGTTAGCTTCTTCGTTCTCTCTGCTCCTTCCTTTTCGCTTTCTGCTAGTGCCAGAGAACACAGCAACCCAATTGGCTGGAGGTTGTTACATGGGCTACACATCAATGTGACCCTTCAGAGTAAGACATTTTTCTCACATTTAACCATTTTATCTGCTGTCAAAAAAATCTTTTTTATACAGTTTCAAACAAAATAAAATATAAAATGAAATACACCATTTATAATATCTGTAATTATAATTAATGTTTTTAACTATTTTGAGACCTATTTATTTCATATTTATTTAGTTATTTCTTTTGTATTATAGCATTTTATAGCTATTTTTATTAAAAGGCTTATGTTTAGTGAGGGCTATGTTTACCTGGGTTACACCTGCAGTGATTTTGCTGTTCTGCCCTGCTTGTTTGCATTGCTGCTGTTATCGGCCACTTTAGCTGTTGTGGGCAAACATCTGCCTTGCTGCTTGGTGTGCTTCCAAGAAGCTAATTATTTTAAGCTAAGTGAGACCATATTAAAATGGCAGAATGAATCTTTTTATTTTCTGTTTTTTTTGCATTGTTCACTCCATGTTTTTACAATGTATTGTGTTTCTAGGAGCTGATTGTCATGTCTGTGGTGGTCGATCCCCTGGTGGTTGGTTCTTCTTGGTTTGAGGTGCATTTTTTGATTTATGGTGTTGTGTCTTGTTTTATTTCCCTCCAGTTTTTTCCACTGCTCCGCTGTTGGCCACAGCTCCTGGCCCACCTATGTTTTTAAATGTGCATGGATAAATGTGATTTTAGAAGTTGGGTGTTAAAGTGGAACTCTGTTGATTATTATTATTGATTGAGTCCATAGATGCTTAAAAACAAACTGGCTGTAAATCTGTTCAACAGATAAACTTTTAAATAAATGTTAAGTAATAAATATTTATTCCTTAACAGGAAGCTTAGCAGCACTCAGCGCTCCAAACACATCTTTGTAATTTTTATTTATAAGGAGTATATGCTGCTCCAACTTGGTGTCTTTAAAAGCTATAATGTTAAATGAAGCTCTAGCGGAAGTTCAATTGAAGAAACTCTGACTTACCTCCATCAATCAGAAGCTGATCCGTCTCCGAAGCGAGCCTATCAGCTTCAAATTACTCCACCACGAAGCCCAATCAGCGTCCTGCTTCCACTTTATAAACTCCTTTCAAATCTCACCCCAGCCTCTATCCTGCAATTGCAATGTCGGATTTCGATTCAGACGACAATTCAATTTTCCCCGCTCGGAGAAGCTCCCGTCTAGCCGCTCACATCTCCTTCTTCCGCGTTACACTCCCAGGGTATATTGCCAGGCTCCGACCTAGACTCTTCTCAGTTGTCTCAACTAGCCTCCCTCCTACCTCCTCGTGATTCATCTCCATCCCCCTCGCCTTCCGCTCTTCAATCTGCTCTGATCCCTGGCCGCAAAGGACATGCAAGTCCTCCGCTCCCCTCACCAGGATCAGGGGGCCTCCCAGATCTGTCCCAGCAGCAGTCACCGCTCCTTCTCATCGTTTCGATGCAGCCTTGGACCTTCTTCAGCTTCCTGATTCATAGCAGCTCCCCCGTCTAGTCCTTCTGGCATTTAACAGCTCTCAGCCTCCCTCCGCTCCACCGGACTCTCTCACTCAATCCGTTTGACGCTGTCCGCACGCTCCAAACTTGGAAATCCCTGCACTGCCACGTCATCCCTGCCGCTGTCTGCTCAGACGGACCTCCCCCTCCCCTCTTTCACATTAGGGAACGCCCGCGGGCCAGCCTTAGGTAAGACATATTCAACCATGTTTTCATTCATAATTTTCTATCTATTTGAGTTCGCTCTTTATGCTTTGTCTGCCTCTTATTCAGGCAAACCTTATATTTGTCATGATGGGTTCTAGAGTTAAGCCCAAAATGCAGAACACACACGGAGGGACTGGGTAAAAGTTCAAAAGAGTTTATTGAAGCACAACATGAAAGATTAAACTGGAACTGGTTCAGGCAGAGGAGCAGGTTCACTGGAGATTGTAGGTTAGCAGAGTTCATGAGCAAGCTAAGCATCTAGCTTCATACT
>NW_015152474.1:19220-20767 GCF_000732505.1 Cyprinodon variegatus
CAGAGATCTTTCTATTGGCCAATTTTGGCCGCATTCAGCATCTATCGTGATTACTCAGAGCTTCTGCAGGAGGCCCATCCGAATCAGTCTGTCCCCGCCGTGCACGCTTCATATATATCGTACCTCCGTCTTAGCTGCCCGTCATCTTACCACCCCTTATTATTACTTCTGATTATCGTTCTGTCTTCTTCATCATCTAACGTAAAAAAAAAAAAAAGATGACTGACGTTTTCCATCAGTCATTTCTAAACGCCAATTGCGCTCCTTGCTAGGTCATCTAATTTGCTATGCACTTATTCCTAAAAGCCGCTCTTTCATTTCCCAGTTGCTTGATCCGGCAATTTCCGTCCCTCCTCCTTGGTCAGGTTACTCTGAACGAAGGCTGCCATTCGGATCTCCTGGTCCAGACTGCTTCTAAATTGGAACGGAAATCTTTTCTTTTTCTACGCCGACATTATCTATCTCCTGACATGCTCCAAAATTTTACGGATGCTGCCATCCGTAGGTTTTGGGGGGTTCTTCAGGACAGGTGGTTCGCGGGTTCATGGCCTCTTTTATTCACACCCAATCATCTGCTTGTGTGAGGTCTACCCTTAGCTATAGCTTGCCGTCGTGGGGCTTTTGGGAAGGAATCGTGTCCGCCCAGTGCGATAACATCGTAGTAGTTGAAGCCACTAATAAGGTCACTCCTCCTCCCAGTCTCTCATGCCCTTCATCAGAAGCATCACCTGGCAGCAGTCACTAACGTTTCATCATCTCGGCGCGTCCTGTTTCAGGCATTCTAAGCACCTTCATTTCGCCCAAGCGTTACCCTACGTCCACTCATGGTTCCTTCATCACCTCAGGATACTCTTAGAATCATGTGGCCTTCCCTCTAGTAGGTAATCTGGGCATTCGTTCTGGACCGAGCAGCTGCATCGCAGCTACTCGCGGGGTTCTGAGGCTTCCCTCAACTCTGGGCCGATGGTTCATCGGCCTATAACTCATTCATCCGCCCAGAACTCTCACCAATTCCAGCAGCTCAGCGCTCTCTCTGCCTCTAGGTAACTCTATTACAAATACTGGTGGTGGTTCAAACTCATTCTCATAATTTTCTTACCTAATCACGACCATCCTCTAACTCATTTTTCTACTCCCACTCCTATCAGTTATCTTCATTATTCCCTGCTTCATGCAGTCTTCCATGCTGTTTCCTTGCTATAATCATGCTGTCTTCATTCTGGCTTGCATCCATGCAATCTCACCTTTATGTCAGGCATTTACATGCATTCTCCTGTGTGTCACGTTACGTCTGGTCTGTGTCTCGTCATGCATCCTTTACGCCATTTTGCATGCATTCCCTAATGCATCAATATGCACGTCTGTGTCTCGTCATGTCATTTGTTCATATATATTATCATCCGCAAGATCATTATCAGACTCATCCGCAAGATTCATTATCAGACTCATCCGCAAGGTTCATTATCAGACTCATCCGCAAGATTCATTATCAGACTCATCCGCAAGATTCATTATCAGACTCATCCGCAAGATTCATTATCAGACTC
>NW_015152474.1:22089-23333 GCF_000732505.1 Cyprinodon variegatus
TTGAAAACCTTAGTTTAGGCAACTGGACGTGAAGTTTTCTAGAAGACGTTTGCTCCCCACCACCAGTTAGAACTGAAGAAGCCTCTTGGATGAGAGGAGAAACGTCTTCTAGAAAACTTCACCTTCAGTTGCCTAAACTAAGGTTTTCAACATTTTAAAGTAATTTAACATCAGATCATTTGGGGCAACTTTAACTGAATATGTTCCACATCTGCTTTATGTTTTAACAAATTAGAATTCACTTATATTTATTTATAGAAAAATATATTTTACAGATTAGGTAACTAAACTATATATTTTTTTTAGTTTTTCTGTCGATGGTGGGGAAATTAGAATTCATTCAACAATTCAAACTCCTTTTTAAATCAGTTTCAATTTTATCTTTGGTGAATCTTTGCTATTTTTAGACGGCTACCTGCAGGTAGGTGAGCCCTGCCTTAGATTTAGCCTTCCAAGGGAATATCTCTCCTCCCCATCTGTGCTCCTCTGACTCCTACAGGCCAACATTGATGGGAAATTATTTTATATTGGTGTATTATTATCATCATCCACAGGGCCGGAACCAGACTTTAAAAAATACTGAGGTCCTCTGAAACACTTTTTTTTAAAGAACACCAATATAAAAATATGTGTTTTACTGAAAAAGAAAAACTGTCATTTGAAATTAAGCATTTCCTTTTCATTTTAACATACAACATTGCAGACTGTGATGTTTACATCTAGATCTAGAGTGTACAGGGAAAAAAAGTCAGAATGGGAAAGCAACACCACCAAAACAAAACCCCTAACCCATACCAGCAGTAACAGTTATAGTACAGTCAGTCCCTGTTCCTGGATAACACCAAAGACTTAAAACCTAACTGGAATTCAAGTTCAACATAGGTAGGAAGGTAGACAGCGAAATATATTCATCTCAATTTATAGTGATGGAAGTACTACAAAAAGGGTCCCCACACAGTAAAAAAGTTTTCTTCTGAGTTAGTTGAGTAACAAATTTTCTCAAGAGTAAGGCATGACATAACATCTTTGAGCCACTGAGCATGGATGGGCGGGGCAGCATCCTTCCATCTCATCAGAACAGCTCGCCGAGCCAGCAGGGAGGTGTAAGACACAACACGACATTGAGTTGGTGAGAGACGGGTGCTACCCTTGCCAGTGGTGCCGAAAATAGCAACCAAAGGGTTGGGCTTTAAATCGATCTCAAGAATTATGGACAAAGTTCAATTCAATTCAATTCAATTCAA
>NW_015152474.1:25924-27743 GCF_000732505.1 Cyprinodon variegatus
TTGACTGTATGATCTGGTTGAACTGTAAAGTGCCTTGAGATGACATGTGTTGTGAATTTGGCGCTATATAAATAAACTGAATTGAATTTAATTGAATGATCAGAAGGACAATCTTTGTGTGGCAGGCTAAGATTTTGACAATGATTCAAAGAATCCCACAACATACTGTATACATGTCTTGCTTGCCGCCTTTTTAGGCCAATTGAAAAATACACATGCACCAGGTACGTAATATGGTTCATGATCATGATGCTAACCCTAAAAATGTACGATTGATGACCTATGTTCAGCCTTATGGATGCTACACAAGATCTTAACAATAATGTGAATGCACTCACCGTTACCAGCTGATTGTTGTGTTTGTTGCTGTCTTTTTCTGGCGTAGAACATTTGCAGTTTGTCTGTAAGCCATTTGAAACAGGAGGGACAATAGTAGAGCAGTGTTTCCAGTTCATTGCACTCCCTACCAAGGTGTGTGCGATTGACAACACTGCATTGCACTCTCTCCCTTTCAGCGATATCCACTCTTTTGCGATTTTTCTGAGGTGTCCCATCTAGCCCTAGTTATAACACAGATATTTTCGATACAATTATCTACTATGTGCATGCAGCAAGCAGGATTTTCATCTTTATCATCCGATCCACGCCGCGGCTTACCGGGCGTAGCCATCTTTGTTTACATGCCGGCCTCATCACTACCGTAGTAATCGCCATGCGCTTATTAGTCTGAACTATATGTGGGACGCTAACAGTCAGATCATTTGCATATGGCGGAAGGAAAATTAGTTCTAACTTCACGCTCAAATTGTTTAAATACTGCAGGATTTCTGCGTGTGGAAACTTAATGTAAGCTTGCTGGTGTGATATATTTTCAGACTATATAAACAGATTTTATTACCCAGAACACTGGAACGGGATGACATGATAGAAAAGCTAGCGTATGGCCTATATGGTCTAATGTAATTCCTTGGAAAGGATGAGCGCACATCAACTGATCTAAACAAAAGAAAGATGCCATAAAATAAATGTTACGTGTCAAACAGCATAATAGGCTAGTATCTGTAAAATATATAAATAGGTTAAATAAGTTATTGTACAATTTTTGATATCATAGGCCATCAAGTGATTAAAAAAATAGAAAAACATGTAAAGCAACAATAATAAACTCGGCCACAGCTGGGACCGAACCCTCAACCTTTTGAACTGCAGACCATTCATCCTACCCTCTACACTATCAGCACGCAACACGTGACATCCCTCCCAGTCTGCTGATTCAGCTATCTAATCCTGACTCATGGGACGTCGAAATGGACTCAGACTGCCACCTAGTGGCTATAGTAGTCACATGTTTTTCACGCAATTCATAAAACACGGAGAGCGTGAGTGAAGTGTCCATTTCCAAAAGCACCCACTGTAGCAGTGATAGACTGGTAACAATAGGTGGTCAATAATAAATACAGTACAAAGAACATATGACATTTAATGTTAACATTCAATATTTAACATTGAACATGTTAAAGAAGATAAGATAAATATAAAGTATAGACATTACAATAAAAGCAATACAAACAGCAGTTTTAGTATATTCCAGGCTGAGGTAGTGCAAGTAAGGTGCAGTCTCTGGTACAGTGTATGTGTGTGTGTTTGTATGAGAGGTGTGTGGGTGTGTGTGTGAGAGGTGTGTGGGTGTGTGTTTGTATGAGAGGTGTGTGGGTGTGTGTGTGAGAGGTGTGTGGGTGTGTGTTTGTATGAGAGGTGTGTGGGTGTGTGTGTGAGAGGGGTGTGGGTGTGTGTTTGTATGAGAGGTGTGTGGGTGTGT
>NW_015152474.1:28215-30666 GCF_000732505.1 Cyprinodon variegatus
AGGCCTGGCATACATTTTGCAGCGTTTTCATGCATTCGTGTGGACGCTCACATTTATTTTACGTCTCCGTCTTTAAAACAAACGTCCTGGAAAATATCAGCGTTTCGTGTTCGTTTTGACTTCGTGTGGACGGGGCCTCAGTCATGTTTTAAGCTTTTCTCTGTGTGCGATGGCAGAGCAAGGAGCAGATCACTTCATTAGACCTACCAGTTAGAACAAAGCTGTACAGGAAACTTCTCTGTTAATTCACCCATTAGACTGACTTAACAGACTGTTATAAAGGCCAACAGATACCAGGCCCGTGTTGGCCTCACTCTGACAGTGTCATGTTGTTTCAAAGTTCTGACCCAAAAATGCAGAAAACCGAACAGAGTCCAGGTAAAAGGTTAAACAGGTTTTATTAAAGAAGCAAACAGGGGGTGAAGTGTTGCTCTGAACACAGCTCAACCGGAACTGCAAAGTGAGGGGAAGACACAGCGGTTAGTTCAGGCTCAGTGGGGAATTTGACTCGTGAAACTTATAGAAGGTTATAGGTATATATAGGTTTTGGTTGCCGACTCACGTTTCCAGTGAAGTTGTTGTGTTCTTGACTCCTGTCTGTGTGCCGTGGTTCCAGTGTTGGTCTGATTCGGTGGAGGGCGGAACAGGTTTTACCCAGAATGTGGTTAATAGTTGGAGAACCGAGATAATGACTGCCACTCAGATTTCCTGTGGTACTTGAACAAGTCGTTGTGGAGAATAATCCCTTTCTCAGTGAAAGCTCAAATGATCTCTTGGGGAAAGTGGATCCAAACCTCCTGTTTGTATCCCAGCTCAGTTTGAAGCTCAGTTTATCCTTCCAGGGTGTGAAGGTCCGAGAGATCCAGTTATCAGAACAACTTTCTGCAAAGACAAAACAAAGTTAAACTCAGGTTGACAAAAACTCAGGTTGACAAAAACTCATGTTGACTCAGCTGACTCAGCAAACTCAGCTTGGCTAGAGTACCCTAAACTGACAAACACTCTGGCGTTGAAGTAGTGGCAGTCAGCAGCTTGAGAACACTTCGTTTAACGAGGAAACCATCCGCAGGTGTGTGAGGAGGCGGACCAGAACAAGGCGCCTACTAGTGGATGAAGGGAGAAAAACTCAGAAAACACAGACACAAAACAGGAGTCCTGCCAGACAGTAGTTTAATACTGGATCATTAACCTCATGTTACTGTTATTCATGTCTCTTCAGCTGTTATAGATGTAAGAACACACAGGATGAAGCTTTTATTATACAGACAGAGATAAGCCACTTCTATGTGCAAAACAATAAAAGTTCTGTAATGAATTATTATTTTAGAAAACATTTTCAAAACCCAAAACTATATCAGTCTTAATAATATTAGAGATGTGTGGGCTGCTTTACAGAGGTTTAATTTAGAAATCCAGGATTAGAGATAAAGCCAAGCTTGACCTAGAATGATCAGTGCTTCCTTGCTTTCTAATTTATAAGTAGTGTGGTTCAGAAAAATATATTTCCTATAAAATTCCATCATGATATTTACCTATAAGAGCTGATCTTCAATAAATGACTTCTAAAAGTTTTCACTCAGCCTTCCCACACCTACAAGGCTACAGAGTGTCTGGGTGAGAGGAGCTTTGGACTGATTTGGAAGAAAGGTCAGACTCCTTTAGCCTCATGGTTTAAACATTATTCTGTTGTCTTCCACTTTCTTGTCAGGTTTATTCTTTATACATCATGTGCATTGTTAGTTTGTTCAGCAGAATAGACAGAGTAGAAGGCCTTCCTTCAAATGGTGGATGTCACTGTGTGTACGGAGGCCATCTAATCAGGACAAAAAAATACACAGGATATGGGCATATCTTGGAGCCGCACTGATAAAGGAGAGCTATGTGTAATCCTGGGGTAAAGAGGCAAGATGCGTAAAGGTTCAAGGCATGGATGGCGTGGCAGTTTCTGATATGGACAGCTCAGCATCCACCTGATGCAACACATGGATTCATGAGTCTGTCTTCATCAGTCTGTTTCTGCTTTCTGTGGTTTTTAGAACACATTCTGCTTTTATTCAAGAGCAAAGTTTTAATTACTGTAAATAAAAGAAAATCTCCAGGATTACTAGATTATTTTCTGAAACAGTCAACATGAGGAGCAGATGATGTTTGTTCTTCACTTAAAAAAAATTCTTTTTTTCAGGTTTTTAGATGAAGCTTTCATTTTCTCTTTTAATGTCAATTGACAAGCAGAGCAGCTTCCTGTGGAGCCTTTCATAATAAGAGCATCAATATTATTAAATATCAATTTTTTTTAGTTTCCTTGTATTAAACTGTCTGAAGCTTTAATAGAGCATAAAATCCATCTTTTTAGTTTGATGGTTTAGAAACACATCAGGTCCAGATGTTCAGAGTTTTGATGCACCAAGAAATATTTTTACGGCACTAGTAGCTAGTTTTTTGTACAGAGGG
>NW_015152474.1:31267-35316 GCF_000732505.1 Cyprinodon variegatus
AAAGCTCAGAGGTCAGATCACCATCTCTAACTGTCCAGGACTCTTCTCCATGTCAGAGCTCAGCCTAAACATCAACAAACCATCTTTATTCACAGGAAACCAGCACAACCAGAACCTGGACCCGAACCCACACTGTAAGTAATTGTCCTGTAAAATAACAGTAAAGAGCTGGCAGCAGAGATGCCAGCAATATACCGTTATTTTTACGGTATTCATCTGTAAATTAATTTTACAGTAGTAGACCGTAAACCAGAAATATGGTATATTTCTGTATTTCCATGAGTTACGGTAAATAGCTGGCAGCTAGGATACCAGCAATATACTGTAATTTTAGGGTTTTCATACCGTAAATTGATAATACAGTAGTAGTCTGTTTTCTCACTGTTCAATGTCTAATACAGTAAAAAATAAATACATCATATTTCTATTATTTGGAAATTACAATAATATTCTGTTTTAATTTACTGTAAAGAGGCACAGTAGATACACATTATAATAATTCAGTTTAGCAGTTTCCTAAAATATCAACCTTGAATACATGCAATCAATATAAGAACTTCATTATTCTACAGACAGTTGCTCAAGCATTATTATGAATATTGTGTAAAATAAGCAATAAAATCAAAGAGAATCAAAATAATTTATTTCAAAAGGCAATATAATACTGAACACAGCTACTTTAAAAAAACTGAAAAAAAACCCAGAAAATAAACCCTGTTGGGCGATGCTGACAAGATATTTTGAGTAGCAAACAGAGACAGCCAACTTTGAGCCAATGTCAATATTATTTAACATTGTCTTTAACACACACAAGTTTAAACACTTGTTCAATAACACAATAGGTCTAAGAAAAAGACCAACACAACAAATACAGAGGAAATAAGAGTTTAAACATTATTAGGACTACCTTAAAGTAGGAACATTAAGACCTTTTTGATTATGAGTTAAAACATTCAGCAAACCAGCATGTGTTTTTCCTCCTAAAGTTGTCCTGTGAGATAGATTAAAATATCCTCTAAACTGCACTTAAAAATGTATATAATGTAATCTGCAATGTATTTCAGGTGTCTGTGAAAATGCAGAATACTGTATGCAGAACTGACAGCTATTGGAAAACAAACGTAAGAACATTTTGAAAAAGTTTATCAAGGCCATTTCAAAACCATTACAGTACAGTTAGAGCATGCAGATTTACACATCATTACAGTAATATCGATAAAAGAGAACATTTAGGGAAGAAACTGTACTTTACTTCTAGTCCTGTGTAGGACTAGAAGGTAGTAGTAGTCCGGGGAATCTGGGTGGGTGTGAACCACCCTGATTCAAATCTTGTGGATATAGGAGAGATGTTCAGTTTGTTAGCCACTGTTCCTCTGTAGCATTATTCTAGTGGAGCCACTGTCAAACAATAACAAACAAATATTATACAATCAGGAATGTACAATATACTCTCCAAGCTAATGCTTATAAAACTAATAAATTCTTGTGGCTTAATGTGGCAATGCCAGATTGTCAAAACAACACATGGACAGACAGCCAGATTAACGAGAACTCACTGATCTCTATGAAGTCCCATTCAAAGTCAAGGAGTTTCTTCAGGAGCATGGAGACGTGTGTGCTGACTGTGGACGATCACACCTTTCTTCTTGGAGACAACCTTCCCCTTTTTGGCCTTTGTCCCTCTCTCTGGATTTATACCAATGAAGCACCTAAAATCATAAAAATAGTCTTAAGATCAAAGTGGAGTAAAGTGACATCAAATGGAATTCTAATAAGGTGTGTGTGCATGCGTGTGTGTGTGCATGCTTGTATGTCTGCATGCGTGCATACATGTGTGCGTGCGTGTTGTGGTTTCAAAACACTTTTAATGATAAAAGAAAATACTTTTAATGATGACAAGGAATAAAGGAGTTTTTACCTCTGAATGAATTCCAAAATACAGGCTGCCTCATCTTGATACTGAAGATTGAATATGTAGTAGATTGCAAACACAGCAGCAAGTCCTGTTACAAATGTCAGTGTGATGCCCTCAGAGATTACACAGCCCTCAAAAGTGATCCTCCAAACTCTAACTGTGACTTGCCCTGTTGCACCTGAAACTTCAAGTGATAGCAACATGAAATTGCATCTCACTGTATGTCAACATTTGTAAACTCAAGATGACCAGCATGGCATATAATGTGTCTGTCAATGAATCTAAATGAAATGTATACCATGAAGTATCAGGCGAGGAGGACTGAGAATTGTTTCAACATCCACTGTAGTGGAAGACACCTGTAGGGAACAAGCACATACATCCAAGATTTTTAAAACTAAAAATTACAAAAAGGTAAATTATTAGAAAACAGAGAAAGAAAAATGAAAACTTACATCTGCAAAAAGGATCAGCCCAGTTAGGTCCATTCCAAAGTGTGCCATGAGCAGCTGAACAACACGAAGTGCCAGTTCATTATCTTCACCCTTAGAGAGGACATCCTTAACAGCTTTGTTAGTAGGTTTTTCCATGAAGTATTGAGTGATGGCCCTTCCACATTCTTTCATACCAAGCTATGAAGCATGTCGATGTCTGTAAGCAACTCAAAATGTGTATATATACACCTTGGCATGAAAAGAAAAGGCCATTTGCTCTTCAGATCTTCAGTGTCAGGTGGTGGAAGTGTATTTATATGGCGACGTTGTAGAGCAAATGTGAGCTCCATCAGTTTTTGACCATTAGTTTTTTAGTTTTTGACTTGGTTGAAATAAATGGTTAACTGTGAGACAACATATAATTATTCGAGTAACTTAATTTAATGCTACTTTACTGCTTGCTCCACTTGTTGATGTTGACCTCTCGTTAACAAGTGCTGCTCCTCGGATGCAGACGCTGCATTAACGTGAGCTGTCATCCGGCTACTGTATATTATAGTTAACCAAGACTTAACAACAACAAAAACAACAAAATAGTAGAGTTGCCATTAGACTGTTGAACCTTTAATCCACAAACTGAATTCTGCACCTATTGCACATTATCGGGCATCAAAAGCTGCTGAACGTTTAACTTTTTGCTCTTTAAGTTCATCTCATTTCTATTCTCAACCGAAGGAAATAACACATTTTTGCACAAATGCCTATCTGCACTGAACCATTGCAATTTGCACACTGTCTTTATCCACTGCCCTGTTTACACTTTGACCACTGCTGCACTTTTTGTATAACTCGTGTGTAACAATCCGGAAAGGTATTCCATCTCATTTGAAATATCAATGAAATGTTCATAAGCTGTATGCAACGCAATTTCATTCTGTATGCACACTGTGCATACAAAATGACAAATAAAGAAGTCTAAGTCTAGAATATAGTAGAATATTGACTACCCAATTCAAATATAAGCATCACTGATAGCTTAAATATAGCCTAGCTAGACAAACCCCTGAGCGTAAGCCTATATCAAACATTCTTGGCAATATAAATAAAATAGCAAACCCAGAGGCAAAGAAAAAAAGATTTGATTTACGTACCGTTAAATTTTTTAGATGCAATACCGGTATCGTTGTGATGAAGACAGATGATAGCACGTTGTGTGTTCTGCAGTCGTCTTCTGGAAATTTTCTGAAAAATACTGTAGTATCCCATTATTTAAAACAGCCGCATACCGTTTACGGCCTCTGTCCTGTTGCTCCAAGTTAAGAAGCCCGCAATGCATTGCTTACTACAGTACTGAACTGTTAAACATGAAAACAGTATTTTAGTGTGGAAAAATCGCTGTAAATTTACATCAATTGCTTACAGTGCAGCTGTGTGTCTTTAAAGAGCAACTGGTCAAAGCATCTCCGTATTGAATTTAAATCAGACCAACCTTCATCAGCACACAGGTGAGCTGTTTCTAAATGTTCCACTAATTAGTTAAACTTCATTCCAACATATTGATGTGAACACAACTCTTTCTCACATGTCTGTGTTCACATGTGAAGCAGTGAGTGATGGAGGCTAAATAATGGAAATAATCAAAAGATTGTTTATTGTGATGATATGAAATGATCTTGTTAAATGATATTGGAGCTAAAATC
>NW_015152474.1:36074-37372 GCF_000732505.1 Cyprinodon variegatus
CAGACTTTCTGATTATTGTTCAGTTCCTGCTAACAAACCCAAACATCATCCCTTATTAATTATCATCAGAGCTAATTATTAATCCATCATTAATAGACGGTTTACAGTGAAACCAGGAATATCTGGATCCACTTCAAACTAGAGCCACTGTGGGACACTTTAGAGTTCTGGGCTTCACTGTTTAACTTTAATTTCATTATTAGACTAAGACTGAATTCGGGCTTTTTCCTTCAGGATCCAAAAGAACCTCAAACCAGAACCAGAACCCAGCTGTGTTTCCTTAAAGAGTGACTGGTCAAAGGGTTTCCTTATTGAGTTTAATTCAGACCAACCTTCAGCTGCAAAGCGGTGAGCTATGTCTAAAGATTTTAACTGAAACTGAAATGACTCATTGTTAAAATCTTCTGAATCCTCCTGTTAGCTCTCTGCAGATGTTGGACCATGTTTATCATGAAGCAAATAGATTCATCTCAGGAAGTAAACCTCTAACCTTCCTTTGGATGTTTTTCTGTCTGATTAACTTGCCTTCGTTGTTCTCACTCAGGCTGCTGCTGTGGAATATATTCATGAACTAAGCAGGGATTGGTTTAATAATTGTGTCTCCAGCTTCCTATCAGTCATTGAAACAGAGCAGCTGCAGCCTCTGATCACAGACTAGGATTAGATTTACTGATCATTCAGTAAAGTTAGAGAGGGAAGGTTGGTAAGAAGACATTTTTCTAACAAACTCTGACACAGTTTTTAAAAACACACCTTTAAATGAGACCTAATGTGGCAGTAAGATTTATCTGTATAGATGAAAAAAATTATATGAAAATGATCCAAAACAATAAAAGTTTTGACATAGGACATTGTTGATCTAACAAAGACAAGTTTTAGATGAAATTCAAATGTCCACAAATGAAGCTCTGGTGAACAATCTGCTTCAACTTCGACTGGATGTTCAGTTTCAAAGTTCTCAGCAAATGGAACAACTGAACTCATGGAGCTCTGAGAAATCAGTCATGCTTTAATACGGTTACCATGGCAACTCAAAATTCTCAGGTAGGAGCTTCTTCTTTGGTGATAGGTGTCCCCATTTTTAGCTTTGTGATCAGGACACCACAGGGACCTTGGTCTTTGTCTGTTTGTTGTTCTACAGAATGTGAGTTAATGCTTCCTGGTTCCTCCACAGAAGGAACCAGCAGAACTCAGAGGTTCCCAGTACTCCATCTGCCCAGCAGCATCAAACCCAGCTGGACTCCATATTTATGGTCTGTACATGAACTACAACTACTTCTCCATGGGTTCTGTTCACA
>NW_015152474.1:38721-39743 GCF_000732505.1 Cyprinodon variegatus
TGTTAGTTTTGTGAAGAAGGAGCTGAAGAAGATCATAGAAGGTTCTGAGTCCAGATGATCCAGAAGGCTTGGAGAGTCAGTGGGAGGATGAGGAGGATGAAGAGCAGAGGAGAAGTAGAGAGGCTTTGGTGAAGATCACCCTGAACTTCCTGAGGAGGATGAAGCAGGAGGAGCTGGCTGATCGTCTGCAGAGCAGTAAGAGGATTTCTATAATGATTTAACCTGATGGATAAATTATGAATGTATTATAGTCAGAAGAGCAGGAAGAACAGATGATCTACTGACAGGAATCATTTCAGTGCTAAAGATATTCTCTGTTGCTTCAGGACATTTGTCCTCAGTTCAACCTAAACTTAAATCCAGTCTGAAGAAGAGGTTCCAGTCTGTGTTTGAGGGGATCGCTAAAGCAGGAAGTCCAACCCTTCTGAACCAGATCTACACAGAGCTCTACATCACAGAGGGAGGGACTGGGGGGGTCAATGATGAACATGAAGTCAGACAGATTGAAACAGCATCCAGGAAACCAACCAGACCAGAAACAACAATCAGACAGGAAGACATCTTTAAAGTCCCACCTGGAAGAGATACATCAATCAGAACAGTGATGACTAAGGGAGTGGCTGGCATTGGGAAAACAGTCTTAACACAGAAGTTCACTCTGGACTGGGCTGAAGGCAAAGCCCACCAGAACATCCAGTTCATATTTCCATTCACCTTCAGAGAGCTGAATGTGCTGAGAGAGAAAAAGTTCAGCTTGGTCGAACTTGTTCATCACTTCTTCACTGAAACCAAAGAAATCTGCAGCTTTGATCACTTCCATGTTCTGTTAATCTTTGATGGTCTGGATGAGAGTCAACTTCCTCTGGACTTCCAGAACAAGGAGATCCTGACTGATGTTACAGAGTCCACCTCAGTGGATGTTCTGCTGACAAACCTCATCAGGGGGAAACTGCTTCCAAAGGCTCTCCTCTGGATAACCACACGGCCTGCAGCAGCCAATCAGATCCCTCCTGAGTGTGTTG
>NW_015152474.1:44451-45454 GCF_000732505.1 Cyprinodon variegatus
TGACACACAGAAGGAGGAGTACTTCAGGAAGAGATTCAGAGATGAGGAGCAGGCCAGCAGGATCATCTCCCACATCAATAGATCTAGAAGCATCCAGATAATGTGCCACGTTCCAGTCTTCTGCTGGATCACTGCTACGGTTCTGGAGGATGTGTTGGAGACCAGAGAGGGAGGAGAGCTGCCCAACACCCTGACTGAGATGTACATCCACTTCCTGGTGGTTCAGACCAAAGTGAAGAAGGTCAAGTATGATGAAGGAACTGAGACAGATCCTCACTGGAGTCCAGAGAGCAGGAAGACGATTGAGTCTCTGGGAAAACTGGCTTTTGATCAGCTGCAGAAAGGAAACCTGATCTTCTATGAATCAGACCTGACAGAGTGTGGCATCAATACCAGAGCAGCCTCAGTTTACTCTGGAGTGTTCACACAGATCTTTAAAGAGGAGAGAGGACTGTACCAGAACCACGACAAGGTGTTCTGCTTTGTCCATCTGAGTGTTCAGGAGTTTCTGGCTGCTCTTCATGTCCATCTGACTTTCATCACTTATGGAATCAACCTGATGGAAGAACAAAAAAAGACTTCCATTTTACCTAGATTATCTAATACAGTAAAACAAAGAAGTCTCCATCAGAGTGCTGTGGACAAGGCCTTACAGAGTCCAAATGGACACCTGGACTTGTTCCTCCGCTTCCTACTGGGTCTTTCACTGAGGATCAATCAGAGACTCCTACAAGGTCTGATGACAGTGACAGGAAGTAGCTCACTGACCAATCAGGAAACAGTTCAGTACATAAAGGAGAAGATCAATGAGAATCTGTCTGCAGAGAAAAGCATCAACCTGTTCCACTGCCTGTATGAACTGAATGATCGTTCTCTGGTCCAGGAGATCCAACAGTCTCTGAGATCAGGAAGTCTCTTCATATATCAACTGTGTCCTCCTCAGTGGTCAGCTCTGGTCTTTATCTTAATGACATCAGGAGAAGATCTGGATGTGTTTGACCTG
>NW_015152474.1:48793-57788 GCF_000732505.1 Cyprinodon variegatus
AAGCTCCCAGGCCTCTGGTAGAGGACCTGAGCTGGAGATGAAAGAAACCACCTACCCCACCCAAGAGTCTCCAACAACAACAGTAGGTCATGTTTGCAGCTCAGTCTGTCCAGAGTTTGACCAGGTTACAGACATAAAAATGTGTTTAAGCCCAATGTTGTTGTTTTTTGGGGTTTTGGCATGCATGGCTTTAGTTTGGGCTTCAAGAGCTGCTTAAAAAGTTCCTTTTTTCATAATTTTCATCTGTGTCTCTTCAGACTGGATGGCTGTAAGCTCTCAGAGAGAAGCTGTGAAGGTCTGGCCTCAGTTCTCAGCTCCCAGTCCTCTAATCTGAGAGAGATGGACCTGAGTATCAACAACCTGAAGGATTCTGGAGTGGAGCTGCTGTCTTCTGGACTGAAGAGTCCAAACTGCAAACTGGAAATTCTCAGGTCTGAATATGAGTCCAGGACACACTGGAATCATGACATGAACTTAGTGAGCATTGGAGTGTTAATTAGTAAGACTTTTACAAGTTACACTGAAACATATTGAATTATATCACTAAACTCTGCTAGTGCAGTTTTAGATGAAGGAAACGTTGGACTGAACCAGAACTTGATATTCATATTTGGATCTTTTAATGTAGTTAGTTGCATAGCTCTGCATTTAACACCATTCCTCAGCTAAAGGAATGTCAAGATGAATATAAACATTGTTGATACTGGAAAAAAATCTGCTGGGATCCAATTAACTACCTATAAGATCCAATCAGTCTAAACACTATCCATCATATTAAATTTGATCTTAAACAGTAAACCAATCTGTTTGACAGCTCATAAAAGACTCCAACGACACATGACAACAATGGCTGTGTTGTTCTTTTGTGAAAAATAATGACTTGGATCAAACTGGATCTAGAGACAGTGATGTCATGGGTTCTAATAGGGATGACTACAGTTCTACTAATGGGTTTTCCAGTCCAAGTGTTTAGTGTTCTGGTTGTGATAACATTGAGCAGAGAAGTGTAGTCAGTATGTGATGAGGCAGTGTACAGACAGCGCTCCCAGTCCACTCCTGTTAACCTGGATCCTCTGGTTTTACACTTTGCTAGAATCAATCTGATGATGGAGATGAGCTGACTCCTTATTTTCTGCAGAGTAACAATGACCTCAGATCAGAAAAGGAGATTTGAAGCAGAAATGTCAAGTTGCTGAAAGTTCTGTTCATATCTGTGCTCTCAGTAGCGGCTCTGGGCTCCTTTGCATGAATTACTGCATCAATGCGGCGTGGCATGGAGGAGATCAGCCTGTGGTTCTGATGAGCTCCAACGGAAGTCCAGCTTGCTTTGATAGCAGCCTTCAGATCACCTGCATTGTTGGTTCTGGTGTTTCTCATCTTCCTCCATAGATCCAATCCAATTCATAAAATGCTTTATTAATCCAGAAGGGAAATTAAATGTTGCAGTAACCCTTAGGGTTTAATTTTTAACCCGTTGTTGTAGGCATTGATGCTGCAGGCAGGAAGGACCTTCTGTAGTAGTCTGTCTTCCACCGGATCTGGAGAAGCCTCTGACAGAAGACACTTTGTTGTTCAACAGTGAGGATGCTCACTGTTGTCCATGATCTTCTTCTTTGTGAAATCATCTTCAGAGGTTCCAGAGGAGTTCCTAGAACACAGCCAACCTTCTTTATTAGCTTGTTGAGCTTTTTTAAGTCATTTGCCCTGATACTGAATCCCATTAGTTCACATATGGACGTGGCTCAGATCAGGTCTTATTTTAGGTGAACGGATCAGAACCGGGCCGTTCAGACATGAAAAAGATCAGATTTGTGTTACATTATCTGCTGTGTCTGTGTCAGGTTCAACACATCCAATGCTGCGATGGGTTTGAAGACTTTTCCTCTGAACATTTTCTCATCTCTTCTTGCAGTTGATGCTTCTTGTATTGTTCTGGTTCTGGATTGTGTTGCAGCTCTGCTCTTTGTCCAACACAGATTTCTCCTGGAGGAGACTAATAAACACACCTTGATCTGGACCTTCACAGGTCATTAGAACATGTTCTGCTTCTGCTTGGTTTACTACTTTAGCTTGATCATTTTTCTGGGACTTAAGCTTTTAGTCTAATTATTTTTCTACATGTTCATTCTTAAATTTTTTTATTATTTTAGTTTTAACATGTCTTTTCAGTTGCTTCAACACTTCTTTTATTCTTTATTCAGATTGAATAACTGCAGTTTTTCAGAGATCAGCTGTACTTCTCTGGTCTCAGCTCTGAAGTCCAACCCCTCCCATCTGACAGAACTGGACCTGAGTTGGAACGACCTGAAAGATGGTGGAGTGAAGCAGCTCTGTGGTTTTCTCCAGTCTCCCTTCTGCAAACTACAGACATTGAGGTCAGTCACCATGTCTTAGTTTAGTGCTGATATTTCTGATGGTAAAGCAGACGATAGTCAGATCTCCTGCTGAGGCAAAACAAAAACTGTTAAATCTCTTTTGAAATGTTTGGATGATGTGAAAGCATGGATGGCTTTGAACTTTTTACATTTTAAGGAAAAAAATGACGAAAGTGTTGGTTTTTGGGGGCCCTTCAGAGAGCCTACCTTTACACCTGGGCTATCTGGATCATTCTGTAAAACCAATGGCCACAAACTGAGGTTTTAAAATGAACAGCCGTCTTAGGTTTGCCAAAGCTAAGCTGTTGTTAAATCCAGTTTGTCTCCACAAACTCCCAACGATAACAAATAAGGAGTTTTGTAATTTCCCAGCTGCAGTGAAGGCAACACAGGCATGAGGAGTTTTCTGGAAGCGGCACTCATCCATGTTTTATTGGGTCTCAGTGCTGATACCTTTTAGAGTTGTCACAGAGAGTTGGCATTAAAGAAAGAAGGAAGATAATAATTCTCCTACGGTGGCTGGCAGGGGACAGAAAGAGCCACCATGGAACAGGTAAACAAAGAAGGGATTTAAATCTGTAATGTTTTCATATTTCTGTATTTGTTTTGTGACACCATCTTCAGCACACCGTTACCGTCTGATCATAGTGTGCTGTGGTTAAACCTCCCACACACTTTTCAATAGGTGTGTGGTGCGCTTTAAACTTGAAGAAACTCTGCTCTGTGATCCATCTTTGCACCTAGCTCTTGTGCTCCACTTAGCAGGTCGATGCTCTCTCTTAATCCTTTTTGCTCTCAGCTGCAGAGGCGTAGCCAGAACATTTTTATAAGGGTGGCCAGGCAATAACCAATGAACACTGAAGGGTGACCTTAAGCAGATAGATGCTAAAACCTTAGGGTCAAGCCAAAGATAAGACAAACTATACTTTCCTACACCCTTTGCTAACAAATAGATGCATATATTTAAACATCCATGCTTTCTAGATTAAAGGTATAGCGGATAAAATTCTTTCAGGTTTGAGTTCTGGGACAAACATCTTTTCCATTGTCATTAATTACCTACTTTGATCAGTAACCATTCTGCATAAAATTGATATTTAAAGATACTAATGTCTACATTGTCTAAATTGATTAGTTAGGTTTTATTAACAGTTATTCATCTCCGATTTCACTAAAGACTCCTAGATGAATGCAGAGACACATGATTTTCTCTATATCCTATAAAACACAAAATCTAGTTCTGAAAAGACCCTCAATTATCTACTTATCATCACTAATGTTAGTATATTGATGTGTATAATTAACCATAGTGTTCTGCTGTCAAGTAATTATGAATATATGAAAAAACAGTAAGTAATATATGAAAAATTAAAATGTTTTGAATATTCCACTTGAGAGTATTACTGCTGCCACCATCTGTAGAGGGGAAAAATGGTAGAGGGGGCACAGGGGTGGCCAATGATTGGCTAAGGGTGACCATGGCCACCCCTGGCCCCCCATCTAGCTCTGCCCCTGCTCAGCTGTCTCTGCACTCAATACTTAATAAACTTTATGTTCTTCCACCTCATGAGAGCTGGTTTATGAAACTTTATTTAATTTCTACCAAAAAACTCATATATCATATCTAAATAAATGTTCCATTATTTTAATGTTTATTATTTTAGTTTTAACCTGTCTCTCCAGTTGCTTTAACACGTCTTTTATTCTTTATTCAGATTGAATAACTGCAGTTTGTCAGAGATCAGCTGTGCTTCTCTGGGCTCTGCTCTTAAGTCCAACCCCTCCCATCTGATAGAACTGAACCTGAGCCTCAACAATGACCTGAAAGACGGTGGAGTGAAGCAGCTATGTGGTTTTCTCCAGTCTCCCCTCTGCAAACTACAGACATTGAGGTCAGTCACCATGTTTTAGTTTACTGCTGATATTTCTCATGGTAAAATTGTGTTGAGAGGCCAGTGAAAGCAGCGTTTGATAGAGTGGGTAATAATATCTTGTTATCTGGTTTGGATATAGACTGGAAGGTGGAGGCATTGTTAGGCTTTAGGGTCCATCTGGAGATTCTTTAAGAAAATTTGTCTGTCAAAGGGTTTGATTAGAAAGAATAAAAAACTGCTGATAAAGAGGAAAATAGAAGAAATCTAAAACCCTGATGTGTCATTTAGTTTAATCCATGGATGTGTTTCTGAGCTGAACTCATATTTCTGAGAACTTTGAACGGAACAATGCAGTTTTTTTAAGTGAGGAACATCAAGTGAACGAAGCTCATCTTGACGTCATTTAACATTGTTCCGTTAAGGTGAACTAAAGATTGTCCTGTTTTTTGGGGGTAAACTTTAGTAAATTTCCTAGAGAAAGAGCAGCAGCATTTCTCCTTAGGCGCTCAGGTTCTGCTGTCGCTGCCATCGGGCAGCAGAGACCCAGTTCTGCTCTGTGAGAAACTCCATCAGTCATTTAGGCCTTTAAACGTGACTCTGCCGTCTTCAGCTTTGCTTTCTATGTGAAGACATGAACTGAAGGCTCCAACCTTAAAGCTCTCAGGTTCCTCTGAGGGATTTCTTCTTGGTTTGTGGACGGAGATGCAGCCCAGAGAACCATGAAGTAACATTGATCAGCTGGGGAGCTGCAGCTGGGATCTAGAAAGGAAAACTGCTTGGTTTTGTTCACAGAGTTTTAGATATCAGGATTTTTTTTGTCCTGCTCCATTTTCAGGCATTTGCTGTATGAAAACTTTTAGTCTGGATCCTACCAATGTTTTCTAAATGAGACCCAGGACTGGGAACTGCTGGGCTGTTGGATCATCCAGACACTGATTACTGAAGGACATCATTATCTGTTTATGTTTGGACTTGGATTTCAGCACATGAAGATAAATACAGAACTAGTTACAGTAGGAGCTGTGAACTAAGTTCAAAATATTTAAGTAGAAAACTATAAACATGAATCAGTTGATCTGAACCTGCTTGAACTGAGTTCAGAACCAGTTCTAGTTCAGAGAGAACTGGGTCAGCACTGGTAGAAGGTTCTAGCTGATGATGATGACAATGATGAAAGTGACGATGATAATGAAGATGGGACCTGAACCTATTTGCGCTTTTTCAAGTAAGGAGATGGTAGCAAGCAAACTCCTACATCTGATGCCACTGTTGCCACAGATGACAATGTTGATGATGATGATAATGATGATGAAGGCGACGATGATGAAGGTGATGATAAAGCAGGTAATGAGGATGACGAAGGTGGTGGTGAAGGTGATGATGTTGATGATGATGAAGAAGGTGATGATAATGAAGGCGATGATGGTGAATGTGATGATGATGGTGATGATCATGAAGGTAATGATGATAAAGGAGATGCTTATGATGATGCTGATGATGATGAAGGTGATGCTGGTGATGATGTCTAACAGCAGAGCAGCAGGGCATCCATCAGAGGGGCGTGGAGAGAGAGAGAAAGAGGCAGGGATTTCTATACTCTGTTCAGAATCCCCATCACCATAACCTGCAAAGAGGAGGAGCAAACAGGGCAGAAACACCAACACACAACACAGATCACAAGGCCTAGGACTGAACAAAGGGTAGCTGACACACACTGTGTGCAGAGATCCACCTAGGCATGGGCCGCTACTGAGCTCCAATAAAAGCAATAGAAAAGAAAAAGAAGAACTCTGAAACACAGACAAAAACATGGAAGATGAAAAGAGGTACGATCAGTGCAGGTTCATCATCAACAGGATGCTAGCTTCACTTTTTTCATTTCACACCTTATGTGATGCAGAGTTAGAAAAAATCCTAATGTCAGTTTTTCCAGTATTGTGCAGCCCTACTGTGGAATAATTGATCATCTATTTGAATTGATCTGCATTTATCTTTATTTGTTCATCTTTCCTCCAAAGTTCTCCACCACTTGAAGTATCTGGTAGCAGAGGCTGACTTTTTATTGGTGGAGCTTTTGGTGGAGCTGACAGAGATAAAGAGCTGAAGTCAGCAGGTCTTTATTGGAGCAGCAGCATGTTGGCATTAATATTAATGAGAGCTCTTTAACTGCTTCTGTTGGATGTTCTGTTCTAACCTGCATCCTGTTGGATCAGCTCACATCTTTCTATTCTTTATCCAGGTTGAATTACTGTGGTTTGTCAGAGATCAGCTGTGCTTCTCTGGTCTCAGCTCTTAAGTCAAACCCCTCCCATCTTACTGAACTGGATCTGAGGATCAACTTCCTGAAGGAGTCAAATGTTCAGCAGCTGCAGGGTCTTGTAGAGAGTCCAGACTACAAACTGCAGACTCTGTAAGTAGATGGTTGGAGTGTGTCCAGCTGCTGTCAGCAGGATTGTTCTAAACCCAATTAGTATCAAAGAAAAGATCCCGTTTTTCCAGTAAAGCTGCAGCTTCTCTGTGGTAGGAGAATGGTGACAGGTTTCCTGATTGGACACAGAGACACCAATCAGCCAATCAGAGGATTCAGAAGCTGGTTGTGTTCCTGTGTTTGTGTTGATGTGAAGACGACTGTTGTTGTGTTCATGTCTCCAGGAAATGAAGCTGGATTCCAGCTGCCAGCCTTCCAACATGTCTAGAGACAGTGGTCCTCATCCATCAAACTGTGGGAGCATCAGATCTGATCTCAGACTCTTTGTTCTCTCATTTCAACAGGAAACAACTGATCAGTTTCATCTTAGCCACAGCTCTGAGATCAGTCTGAATGCAGCCTGGAAATCAGTGGCTCTGATTTCACAAACCATCATTCCATTTAGTCACCATGTGGTCTTTCTACAGAAGTCCACTCAGCACATCTGGGCATGTGTCCTTCTGTCATTAGTCTTATCCAGATGTGTTCAGGGACAGCCTCCATGTTTTTTAGTCAGCTGATATTTCAGAAACTGATTAGATGTTGATCAGCAGCCAGAGTTTCTGTGTCTAAATGGAGCAGCAGCTTACATGTAGCAGCAGAAAATCCATCACTACAGTGTTTGTGCAGCAATTCAATTCAATTAAGTTTATCTATCTGTTTTCTATCCATATAGAAAACAGATAGATAAGATTTAAAGCAGTCTAGTGCTGTTCCTTTAATTCCAACAAAATATTCAAGTCTTTCCAAAAGAATATTATAGTCAACTGTATCAAATGCAGCACTGAGATCCAACAGGACAAGCACAGATATAAGTCCATTATCTGAGGCCATGAGAATATCATTAGTGACTTTCACCAGAGCTGTTTCAGTGCTATGATGAACTCTAAAGCCAGACTGAACCTCTTCAAAAAGTTTATTTTGGTGTAAGCGATCGCAAACTTGTTTGGCAACTACTTTCTCAAGAAGTTTAGATAAGAAATTAAGATTGGATATACGTCTGTAATTGACCAAGTCATCTGGGTCAAGAGACAGTTTCTTAAGCAGATGTTTAATTACAGCAACCTTAAAAGCTTTAGGTACATATCCCTTTAACAGAGATAGATTAATCACATCTAAAATGGAGGAGATCAAAGGGAATACCTCCTTAAATAACCTAGTTGGAACTGGATCTAACATACAAGTTGAAGGCTTAGATGAAGACAATAATTTTGCTAACTCAGAAAGTTCAAGTAGATCAAAGCAGTCTAAACCCATTTCAGATTCCATGACTACCTCAGATACAATCGCAGATAGAGGAGTGCTTATGATCTCAAATCATAAGCACATAAGATCAATCTTATTTATAAAGAATCCCATAAAATCATTGCTGCTAAGAGCAGGTGGAATGGACGGTTCAACAGAGCTATGGCTTTTGACGAGTTTGGCAACTTTATGAAAAAGAAATCTAGAATTATTCTTATTCTCCTCTATTAATGAGGAGAAGTATGCTGCTCTTGCTTTACAAAGGGTCCTCTTATACAGCAGTAAACTATTTTTCCAGACTAGGAAGGACTCCTGCAGGCCTGTGGAGCGATATTTTCTCTCCAGTTTCCAAGCATTTTGTTTCATGGTGCGCAGCTCTGCATTAAACCAAGGAGCAAGCTTTTTATTTTTAAGTTTTCATTTTCAAAGGAGCTGCATTGTCTAAGGCAGTATGCAGAGAACTAGCAACCCCATCAACAAAATCATTAACCTCATCCTTCTTCTCTCTGTAGGAAGTGGTGGTGATGATCTTAGTGGAGGAGAGAAGCTGATCTGTGTCCTGATGATCCTCAGATGTTGAAGCTGCAGCAGTTTGAGTTTAAAGAGATTGGATCCTAATGATGAACTCTGAGTTTAGAGATTTGTTTGTTTTCACTCCTTTTTTCACTTTGTTTTCAATGTCTCCATAATATCATGTTGATATTTTTTTCATTCAAATTAAAACTGAGAATAAAATGATCTATAACATTTGAAAATGTATTTTAAAAAGAATCCTGAATAGTCATATCAAACTTTTAATGAAAAAACATGTTGATTAAAAAGCTGAATGGAAAACACTTTCTGAATCCATGTACTTGTCTTTACTTGAACAAAAAAGAAAATCTTTGCTATAGTTGAAAAAACATATTTAAAAGGAAAACAACTCTGCATTTTTAGCTGCTTTGTTTGAAAAAAAAAAAAACTCCAGCAGTAACGTCAGACATTGGTGTTTGTTGATGTGAATAATTATTTAGATTGAGGTTTATCAACTGCTT
>NW_015152475.1:0-1628 GCF_000732505.1 Cyprinodon variegatus
GATAAAGATGATCTGTGCTTTCCTCAGCATCTAAACATGTCTTGCAAGAAACCAAGACTTTCAGGGGTGACAGTTTTATTTCTGCAGTTTCTACTGACCCTCACTTCTATACTCACTGTAGTTCTAAATCTGCTGGTCATCATCTCAGTCACTCACTACAGGCAAAGAAAAAATCATATTGCTTTTCAATATTGGATACAAATAGAGAAAAAATGTATTGTTTATGTGAACAGGTTTTTAGATGCTTAAATTCGATGTGATGCTTAAAATTTTTAACTTTGCTCATTTCTCCGCAGGCAGCTTCACAGAGCCAACAACTTCCTGCTTCTGTCTCTCGCAGTTGCAGACTTCTTGATAGGTCTTGTTTTTATTCCAGGTGAAATGCTTAAACTAACAACTTGTTGGTTTTTTGGTGATCTCATGTGCTTATTGTATTCATACATCCTTGTTGTTATTATCTGTGCCTCAGTTGGAAATATAGTACTGATATCTGTAGACCGCTATGTGGCTATTTGTTACCCACTGCAGTACCACAGGAGAATTACTATCTCAAAAGTACGAGTATGCATCAGTGTCTGCTGGTTCTATTCAGCCTCCTACAGCATGTTATTTGTAAAGGATGGTTTAAGTCAGATTTCTGCATCCTGTTATGGAGAATGTTTGATTTTCATAGCATATTCTGCTATAGTTGTTGATCTTTTCTTAACCTTTCTTATTCCAATTTCTGTAACCACACTAATGTACATTAGAGTATTTCTGGTGGTTGTTTTTCAGGCTCGAGCTATCCGCTCCCACACTGCTGCACCACAACAAGGTCCAGTGACAGCAAAAAAGTCTGAATTGAAAGCTGCCAGGACCATTGGTTTAATAGTGCTTGTGTTTTTCATGTGTTTCTGTCCTTTTTATTGTGCTTCTTTAGCAGGTGACATTTCATTTAATACATCTATCACTGTTCTGTGTATTTTCTGTATTAACTCATGCTTCAACCCTATTATCTATGCCATCTTCTATCCCTGGTTTAGAAAAGCAATTAAACAGATTGTGACATTAAACATATTGCAGCCTGGATCCAGCAAGGCAAATATATGACAGAAAAAAGGAAACTGTATCAAAACAAGTCAAACATATTTTCATTATGTGGTTAAGCAGCAGTTTACTAACCTGAATTTTACTGATATTGTTAAGGTTCTTTTTTTTGGTCTTAATGTGACAGAAATATCTTCTTAAAAATATAGGTAACAAAATATCAACAGAAATGACCCTAGACCATTTCAATTGGGTACCAGAACCTTCAAATTGTTTTCCAATACTTAATACAACTGAAACCCAGCTGGTAACTGACTAACTTAATTTGCAACCATTGCAGTTCTGCTTTATACATCAACAACAGTACTTCACCATGTAAGTTGGTTTCAAAGTGTTTGCAAAATGTTTTGTTTTAATATCTGTACTCCAAGGTGTATCCAAAAAAACAAAACTTTTGCCCTAACTGTGCTTGCTGCTTTTATTTTTCCATTTTTGTCCTCAGAATCCCACATCCATTGTGAAATTAGCTTGTCAGAACAAACAGTCTTTTTAAAATGGATGTGGGATTCTGAGGACAAAAATGGAAAAATAAAAGCAGCAAG
>NW_015152475.1:1873-9005 GCF_000732505.1 Cyprinodon variegatus
AGAAATAAATAAACATTTTTTTATTTCTGTATTTTTAGTTATGGCAGGATTGGTCGTCCATACTCCTTTTCTCTGTTGATTAGGTGAATTATAACCCTACTATGTTGTCTGTCAGGACTCAACAAGGAACACTGTAGTCTCATACTTCTTATGTTTGATATTTCATTTTTTAAATTCAACTGTAATCATTTTCATTGTATTGTTTTTTCTTTATTTTGTAGCAGTTAGATACAGTACATGTTATAAAAATGAAATAAAAATGGAACTTTTGCTGCTCGATGCGCCACATCACATCACATAACATCTGGGAGCTGGCAGGGAGAGAGACACATTGTTGATGATACAGATCACTCTGATCACTCCTCTGAAACAGTTTATTAACTCCTAAATTAATTTAAAATGCCAAAATCTGCCGGCAAAATAGATTCACTTTTATACTTAGACTTAGACAGATTTATTTGTCATTTTGTTTAGACAAGTGTAAAATGAAAAGAAATTTCGTTTAGGACAGCTCTCTGGACAATTTCATTTTTTTTTTTTACAGTGCAGCTTAAAAAGAGAGTAAAAAATATATAAAAACAGTAATATAAACATATGACTGTAAATTTACATTTCTAACATTTAATTTTTTTATAGATATATATATAATGATAAAATATAATAAATATAATAAAATACAATACAATAACCCATTTTACAAAACATTCAGCAGTCTAATGGCAGTGGGGAAGAAACTGTTGTGGAATCTGCTGGACCTGCATCCAATGCTTCGAAGCCTCTTCCCAGAGGGCAGCAGGGAGAGCAGTCCATGGTGGGGGGGGTGAGGAGTCATTGATGATGCTACGAACTTGGGACATACAGCACTGGGATGAAATGTTTTTAATGGAGTTCTTTGAAATGACATGTGTTGTGAGTTGGAGTTATAAACAGTAGTTGAGTTGTAAAAATAAAGAAGGGGGATGATGTCATTTATTATTATTATTATTATTATTATTATTATTTTTCATTTTTTTTGGAAGCATACATAGCCTAATTAATATAAACTATTAACCTAAAGCAATATGGTTGTTACATGTCATGTATGCCGGTCATTAACCTTGATCAAGGCACCTTTCAGTAGAACTGCAGTGGGGGCATGGCTATCACTGTGGGGGCATGGCTATCACTATGGGGGCATGGCTATCACTGTGGGGGCATGGCTATCACTGCCCCCACATAGTTAGGACATGCAGAGGAAAAAGATCCCACTGGAATCAGCTTCATAGTCATGGTAGACCACTTCTTTGTTTTTACTTTGGAAAATCTTTGACATTGAATCTTTTAAGATTTGGAACAAAGCCTCACAAAAAATTGAAAATTAATATCTGAATACTTTTAAGTCAAGTATTTTTTAATTCAATCAGTTAAATTGACACAGCTGAAATAATTTTCAAATCTAATAATTTTACTCACCTTTCAAATATTAGTTTAGAGTATTTATTTTATAAAACAGACTGTTTATCAGAAAATCAGTATTCCTGCTTTTGGCTTATTTAAAGTAATCTAGGCTACATGCTGGCAATGAATGAGTTAAAACTATTCAAACAGGTCTGTCGAACTATATTTACCACTGATCGGAATACAGGCGTTTTACAAGTCACATGAGGGACCTTGCAGTCAGATGTCAGACATTGACATCATATTTGACAGTTCTTTCAAGACAATAATCTTAATAATCTGTTGTGCAGAGACTTACCTGCCTGCCGAGAATTACCTCCCCTGCCTGTGTCGCGCATCGCCCTAAACTCACGCCCATTGATGAGAAAACAGAGTAAAATATGAACGAAAATGGAAATTTTAAACATATTCTTAATGTTTTCATATTTCTTATACATGGATGCCTTCAAATTGATATTTTTGGTGGACAGATAAATTCAAATTCATAGGATTTTACTTGTCAGTCGATGTGCTACAGTCAGTGTGCGATGAATAAATCTTCTGCTCAGTGAATGCCAATTCCCCATTTTGCTATTAACACCATTCTAGATCATTTCTGACACTTTAATTTTTAAACTTAGAACCTGGAACCTGCCAAAGATTTCCTCCACTCCTTATTTTCAAATTCCCTCAAATCGCGTGTCTTTGCCGCTTGGTCGTGATGATGTTCAGAGCACCCTCACACAGGCTGTGCGCTACTCTTAAGAGCATGGCCTGCCAAATGTTGAGAGGACAATATTATTGCCATTACTGTTAATATATTATAGAAATTTACACATTAAGTGATAAAATGTCACAGGGGATGGTATGGAGGGATGGTCATTTAAGAAGAGGGATGCCATTCTCCCTAATCCCCCCTCAACTCGAGTACTGGTTATAAATAACTAAATGTTATGTCTTTGCACAGAAACTTTATTCTACTGAAATTGCTATCCATGTCTGATTTTAAATGTTTGTTGCTAGTTGAAAAGGAATGAGTAAAATTCCCATTATAACATTTGATACTGGTGTTTTAATTTTTTATTACTCTGTCAAACGTAATGTATTATTTCAACTATCAGTGAATCTTATGAAACTAGAAAGTAAACATAACATGCAGTTATTACAGCAGTTATTATGCTAAATATGTCATGATCATGGCTCTGAGAGCTGGCTTAATTGCAAATTTCTTTCACCTGCCAAACTCTGGTCCACTTGCTCCTGTTTCTTTATATACGGCTCAGTTCCAGCTATCGGGGCCAGATCCTTGAGTTTGAGATCATCGCTGATGCCATAGTTCATGATCTCAATCTCGGGGGTCAGTGGGGAGAGAGTGTTTTTAGTGTTTGGTAGTGTTTCTGTTTTCATGATCATGTTCCCTCTCTTATCCACTGAGTGTGCCTTGTCCCTGTCTTGGCTCAGAAGGAATCTTTACCATATTGTAGTTCCTGATATCCTACCCTGTTCCATCACTTTGCTACTGGGATTGCCTGTTCCTATTTGAACATTCTGCCTGGACCAGCCGGTTCCTTTCCTCATCGGTATCCCTGAGCGGGCTGCAGATTCCTGGCCCTCTTAGTCTTCCTCTTCTGATCAGTTTCTCTTTTCTGGCTTGGACTCCTGCTTGCCCTCTGGGACTACAGCATCTGGTTGACTCTGGGCGGCGCCCTCCTCCTCTAATTGGCAGCCCTTCGGCTGGGTCATACTGCGTTCAATGGATATGGACTGAACTGACAAACCAGGTAAGCGACTCACATGGATAATCAGCTTCCGTCAGTTTATCATGGTCACTTAACTGTGTTTTTCTCCACCAGAGTATCCTGTGATGGGCGGTGAGCAGCCGCTGCAGATCGGCAGCTCCGCTTATGATTTTAATAAAATGCTTTGAATTTTCCCACTGTCTGTCTTCCCTGAATTCTTGCTCCTACCTGCTCTGAGCTTATGACAAAATGGTTATTGAAGTTGTTAATTTCTCTCTAACAAACAAAATTGGTGTTTTAAAAACCTGTTAGGATGTTATTAACCATTAAATGCCGGTGATTAGCGGTTATTGTCCGATAGAATGGCTTCAGACTGTGCCACCTCTAACTTCTGGTAGGTCTCCTATGTCTAATAATTTGCAGCTTATCATTACTTTGTATCTACTTGATTTAAAATGTACCTACTTTTTCTTTTATACTATACTTTGAATTAATTCTTTTGGTCCTACTAATTTAATGTGGTGAATAAAACAATGTGGATCAGTTTATACCGTACACAATAGATAAAGAACTTCTATTATTATGTTCAGATTACAGATATAAATATCAATTGATTTTGTTGGCAATAGAGGAATTATCCTACGGTTAGGAATAATTTGGTTGCCCTGCGATGGACTGGCGACCTATCTAGGGTGTTACCCCGCCTCTCCCCCATAGACAACTGGAGATACTGTAGGCATAAGCACCCCTCGTGACCCAGCTTGAGATAAGCGTGATGGAAAATGGATGGATAGGAACAATTTTGTGATAAAAACCTACTGAACCTATTGAAAGGATAAAGTACAATCTGAAGACACTCTATGGGACAGATAACCACTAATAACAAAGCGATCACAGTTAATTTTACAAAGCCTTGCTCTGGATTAAATATAATTTTTTTTATTGATTGGCACAAAAGATTACTCCTACCACTGATATAAAGGTGTGATATAATATAATTTTCAATAGAACAACTGAAAACATACTACTGGAAAATGCAGTGGAATATAAAATTTGGACCTTTCTTCTGAAACAACACAGTATCAACTAATAGTTTGAAATTAAAATTAAACCCAGAGACAATTTGTAGACTTTGCTTAAACTATATACAATGAAATATGTGACAACAAATGAAGTAAATAGAAGTCAAAATGACCCAGGATGCAGCTCATGAAATCTAGCAATAGCTTCGTATTTCTGCATAACAAAGTCTCAATTTAAGTCATCACAGTTTCTCATAGAGCCTGCAGGTCCCAACTTCTGGGTTACAAACAGACATAAACAACACCAGTTTTTGATGACAGATTTTCCTTCTTCATGGTTTAGCACTTCCTGAAGTAGAAAGTAAATTACAGGTTCACTCCAGACACTCTTATCGTGGTCTAATTTTAATAACACATAAAAGCCATGACTTGTGAAAAACAAACAAATGCAAAAAGATTACATGTTAGAACTTCATTATATCCTATTCAATATTAGCAGAAACAGCATACCAGCAGTCTAGTTTTTACCATAAAAAAGGATTTGTTAGGTGTCCAATGGCAGTTTTTACGATTATCCATTGCAGTGATCTGGTGAAAAGCTATAAGAATTGCAAAATAGTATTTCACAAAGGATCCTTTTCTTACAATACATTTGTACATTCATTAACCATGTCCAATGAATCAGTGGGAAATCCATACATGGCCATTTAACATTATTAATGTCTACTACCAAGCATATGCATGCTCTACTACTCAGCTCAAAATGCTGTAAGAAATAGTTTAAACTGATGTGTAACTTGCATCGGGTAATGTGTGTGATAACTCTTTAGCTAAAGGTACCAGCTGCATGACACAAAGAAATAGATTTAAACTATTTTTGAAGTGAAAGTGAAATATGAATCTGAAAGTTATAATACACCAAGTGAATTTTGTATACAACTAAAACATTTTACAGCAACATTTTTTCAAACTTATGCATTTCATTACAAGCTACCTGATTAAGTATTCTTTCTGAGCATTTTGAGTCACAAGTTATATTGTTTGTGTAGGACTTATGTAGGATAGAATTGCTTAAATTCTTCAATGGGCACTTAATAGTAATATAGTAGGTACTATTTATATAAGGAACACTCTCTTGATTACTTATTTTAAAATCTCTTTTTAACATCTCAATGTTCTTCAAATAATATTGGTGTCACCTGAACCTTGCTTCAGGATCTGAAGTGTAACAATTAATTTAACTGATTTCCTAAACCAAGGATAAAATAATGCATAGATTAAAGGGTTCAGAGTGGAATTAAAATAGAATAAAAGGAAGGCTACAGATGAAGCACTGACACCATCGTCCTCAGCCATAAGAGTAACACAGTAGTAGGGACAGGTGCATATAAGAAACACAACTACAACAACCCCAAGGATGACAGCTGCCTTCATTTCAGATTTCTTAGCTGTGACACTTACTGAACTCTGGAGTGACACATCTGCCACGTGAGACTGCATGGCCCGAGCCTGAGCCACAACTACTACAAACACTCTCACATATAGAATAATAATCACAGTGACTGGACCGATGAAGGACAATAAGAGATCAAAAATTCCTCCTATATAATCAACAACAACTGCACACTCTCCAAAGCAGGAATTATATCTGCCTGGTTTTTGCAGGTTATTCCTCAACAGAAGACTGTGAAAAAGAACAGAGGAAATCCAACATGCTATGACACAAATCTTTGCTCTTTCTGCTGTGACTTTACTAGGGTAATGTAAGGGGTGACAAATTGCCACATAGCGGTCAACAGAAATAAGGACCATAGTTCCTACTGAAGCAGAGGTAATTGCATAATCTGAAACAAAGTAGAGGGAACACATGATGTCCCCAAGATACCAGCATCCATCTATCAGCATAATTTGAAATGAGATGAGGAACCCGACCATGCAATCTAAAACAGCCAGAGAGAGCAAGAGGATGTTGGTGGGGCTGTGGAGCTTCCTACAGAAATAAGATGACAATACATATATGTTAGAAACATGTTAATTTTAAAAGATATGTCTTTGCACACACATTTCAAACTGTTAAATATTTCAATTACTTAAAGTGGCAGACAGTGATGATGACCAGTAAGTTAGAAATCACAGTAAGAAGAGAGATCAAGAATAGAGTGACATAAATAAGCATGGATACTGCAGGAGCATGCATGGTCTTCTTGCATGATGAGTTGAGTTGTGGATAGCAGAGTTCATTTTCTTGATAAATAGATTGCATTTTTTTAAATCACACAGAGAGATGTGAAGTCTTGGAACTCTACCATCTTTCTAGCAGAAACCTTATGGTGTGTCTCTACCTTGGCATGATATGGAGGATTGTCCTCAGTAGTTAATCTCAGAGGGAGGGAGAGGAAATCACATGAAAAGTTGTTGACAATGTCACAAACAAATCAGAAATTAAGTTCTCAGATTTAACAATGTAAAGCTTATTGTAAGTGGGGGGTAACTTTAGACAAAAAAGTGGACGGAGCTAAACATGGAAGGGATTACAGACTAGGAATCAATAGATCTGGAATAGAAGAGATTATGGTGTGTGTACACAAAACACAAACTGGTTCAAACAAAACACCGTAATTTTGGCTGCAGAATAGTACTCTGATAAATATTAACCTGCAGGAAATTGTGCCCAGAAAATATATTTACTATTATAGATAGCATTTGAGGGGCTATATACAATTTTGGGGATGGGAAACCATACTTTTTATGCATAAAGCAATAAGAACACCTGACTTTACTTCACCTACAGCTACAATCGATACTTTAGAGGGAATGCACACTTAATATGGTAGTTTATTTGATATAACACATATAAGAGGAGATTTTTGATCTGGTCAGGGGTCCAAATATGACAACTGTTGACTGGTGCTCAGCATGTTGGAACAGATTTTTTTAGTTTTTTTAGTTTTTTTA
>NW_015152475.1:9372-23553 GCF_000732505.1 Cyprinodon variegatus
TTTTGCATGTTGGAGAGGATCACTGCTCCAAGATACACTTTCTCTTCCAAGACCAGTAACAGGATGGCTCCTGACCAGTTTCCCACATATAGATCCACTCACATAGACACACACACATACATACAGTCATGTAATAACACACCCACACACGGTTAATGACTCGAAGAACACACAAGGGTCCAAATGGGAATGATGTTTTCTTTCATGCACCAACATTAAAGGATACAAGGTCTGATAGGGGAGTTTTAAATAGGGGGAATCTGCGCCAAGCTGGGTTTTTCTTAGAGATTAAAGAACTTTAATCGTTTTCAATGGGGAGGGGATAAAAGTAAACTAAAATGCAGTTATAAGTTTAGACGAAACTAAAGCTTAATATGCTATGATGTAGAAATGGTTTTAAAATTTCTTTATTTAATCCATGAATTGAATGCTACAATGTGTAAAACAGGGTTAAATGTTTTCTAAATATCTACAGGTTCCTTGAATGAAATTATATTAGTTGCAGTGATTTTGAGCTTATATGAACAAAATAATGAGCTGAAACATCCATAGGGTGTTCAGGCTGAATACATACTGGTATAGATAACTTTCAACTGCCAGGCATTCAAAGTTAGGTTATTTTTAATGTTTTTTTTTTGTTTTTTGAATAGACACTGAAATAATCTGCTGAAAAAACACAGAGTCCATGGATAATTAATTTAAATGTAGTAAATTTAATGGTGATTTAAGGGATAAACACTATGCTGCATGAAATACTAATGTCAACGGTGTACTTGGCCACAACATTGGTATAATAAATGACAAGCAGCAGTACCAGATTTATTGGAGAAGTAAGGAACAGAATGGAGAAGTTATTTTGCTTTCCCCTACAATTTCTGCCAGGCACATGCACATACTTATGTCTGTCATATATTAAAGTTATTGCCTAGCACTGATTAGAGTTTACTTTACAAACACCAGCTGACTGACCCCCTACTGTTGAAAAACCATATAACAGTTTAGCATGGATCTTGTGTTCGAGAACCAAAGTTTAACTTGGAGAATTTGGAATGTGATAAAATTAGCTATTCTCTAATTTAAACCAATTTACAATGCAAATCCATGAGGTGAATAAAAAAGTTATTTGGCCAAATAATGTTTTATTAAATTATTTGCTTAATCAGGAACCAATAACCTTCAGTTAAAAGATTCCTTACCCTCTGTGAAATAGCTAGCAGCAAATAGACATGAGGATTCAATTAAATTACTTTTGGTCATAATTTGGTAATGGAAATGTAATGAGCATATTAGGAACACATGAACTGTACAGTCATATTTTTATATTACTGTTTTTATATCTTTATTCTTTTAAGCTTTCTTAACTACTTTTAAAGGCTGCATTTTAAAAAAAGATGAAATTGTCCAGAGAGCTATTCCAAACAAAATTTATTTTTGTTTTACATTTGTGTAAACAAAATGACAAATAAAATCTGTCTATGTCTAAAGTCTAAGTAGCGTTGCATAGCGTACCATAAGATCCATCCTGTTAGCATTGTCTTTACTCTTCAGAAAACACATGAAATGATCAAAATAATCAAAAGACATACTGTTTAACTAGAATATTTCCCTAAATATGCAAGACCTTATACCTGTGCTTATGTGTGTGTGCCATGATATTGGTCATTATGGCTGTCTTGATTGCTCATTTCTGTTTCTCGTCATCCCTGTTTCTCATTACTGCTCATCTGGTCCACCTGTCTCTGCTTCTATTTAAAATCCTTGACCCCAGCCATCAATGCAAGATTATTCCTGAGCCTTTGCACCAGCCCACCTGCTGCTCCACCTCCTGTCTGATGAGGCCCACCAACGTGGTATAGTCTTCAAACTTCACGATGTGAATGGTGGTGAACCCTGGGGACACAGTCGTGTGTCATCAAAGTGAACAGCAGTGAGCTCAGGAGGCAGCCCTGAGGGGAGCTTGTGCTTAGGGTGATGATATTAGAGGTGTTCTGATAAACCCGGACTGACAGGTCTATTTTGTGAGTAAGTCTAGCAGAAAGTTGCAATAGGGGGGTATTGAGGATCAACTGTTTCAGTTTGCCTATTGGATGCTGTGGGATGATGGTGTAGAAAGCTGAACTGTAAGTGAATGAATATTAATAAGTTGCACATCAAACAATGTAGCTACATTCATTCAGGTTATGCATATAAATTAAGGTGCCGTTTTAACATTTGCTGTCACAGAGGCCCGCTGTTGCCATAGGCTGTTGCTACCCGACAGCGGCGACTAATAACAAATATAGCGCAGGCACCGCATAGTGGAGAACAATTTACGTGATAAAGCAGTGATCATCTGTCCAGGGTGATCAGGCGACATGTCCTACTTTTCATACCTAATAAATGTCCGGGGAGAATTTCAAAAGCTTCTGTTATTATGGTCGACTACAGTGCAACACATAGTCGAAACACACCGGGCACTCGAACTGAGCTATCAGCTCTGGGGCTGGTCCGGTAACCCAGCGGACGGGGGCAGGGAGCCAACGGAGGTAACAGAGGTCAGGTACAGCTATATGTGTTCAGAGCGTTTTGAGTCAATGTTTTTTTTCCTCTCTGCTGCTGCTCCCGTGTCCCGAATCTTGGTGTAACATCATTGGATCTGTTGCTTTGAGACATCTGATTTTCGGTCGCATTTCACTGCTTAGAGAGTAGCTACCGTATTTTCACGACCATAAGGCGCACTGTACTAAAAGGCGCAGTCTCAGTTATGTGTGCCATTTCTGTGTTTAACCCACATATAAGGCGCACCGGACTATAGGGCGCGTTTTTTACATAGGCTACAGGTACATGTCCTCTACTACCTTTAAATACCTTTACTGCGTATTTAAAAATAGAGCGGGAGCAAAACTGAGTATGATTGTGCTTTGTTCATGTATTTATTACAAAGTATTAATCAAACCCAGGAGCTGGCCATGAGACATTCCTATTGTCGTGCACCGCTGATATGTGGGGCTCCGACAGAAATAATATTAGAAGGCAGGATGATAATCTGGGTGAACTGACTGCAATAATTAAGTTTTCAGGTGGATTTTCTCACTTAAAAATATATTAAAACTACTTTATTCCCACTGATCACAGCAAATATAGCTACAAGGTGTATTTACTACAAAGTATTATTCAAACCTGGGAGCTGGCCATGAGAGACACAGCGCTGATGACACAGGGCTGTGATCACTCCTCTGAAACAGTTTATTGACGCATAAATTAACTTAAAATCCTGAAACCTGCCGACAGAAAATGTTCGCTTTTATTATCCTATTATCCTTTTATAATCCTTTAGATTATTTAGATGAAAAACACCTACCAGCCGCAGTGGTGAACCCGGAGGCGACCCGGCCCAGAGGCTGCTGTTGAATTAAGTTTTCAGGTAGAAAAATAGAGCAGGAGCAAAACTGAGTATGATTGTGCTTTATTCATGCATTTATTACAAAGTATTAATCGAACCCATCAAAGTCATCATCCTCTGTTTCTGAATAAAACAGCTGCGCTAAATCAGACATGCCAATTTCCCCCTCTTCGCTGTCAGTCACTTTCCGTGCCGGACGGCTCCTCGGAAATGATGCCAGCTTTTGCGAAAGCTCGAACAACAGTGCCAGCAGACACGTTAGTCCAAGCATCTACAACCCATGCGCAAACGGTGGCGTAACTTGTCCGGCGCTGCCTTCCACTTTTCGTGGAATTATTCTGCCGGCAAAATATGTTCGCTTTTATTATCCTGCTGCCTGCAGTTTGACGCGTGGCTGAAGCAGCTTTGCTGCTCTGCCTGCACGGTGCAAAAGTGTGTCTGACGCGCGTTGGGCGGAGCTATCCTATCCTTTCTTTGCCTTGCAGCTATATTTGCTGTCCAGCAGCAAAACTTCAATTTTTCCATCTCGAGCAGCAGCAGCGCGTTGGCGGCGCGTCAAGCGCGTCAGATGCTTAAACGCTCCCCACGCTCAAAACACGCTGCGGGACCTTTTGCTGCTGCCCCTATATGCGTGTCAACCAGTGACTTTGCATGTAAACTCGCTGCTTCTGCTGCACCTGCTGCGTCCGGTTTACACCGATGTCGAGCGGTTGAATAACAGATCAGCTGTGAGATGGGCACGCTAGGAGTCACAGATTAACAGCAATGGTGATGCGTGGAAAAAAACCACTTGGTCTCATTACATTCACCTCCCTCAGCCTCTCTTTCATCATCTCCTTAATGAGGAGATGAGGAGTTCTGCATGGTGCATGGTGGTCTCAAAAGTCCGCAGTAACAACACACATAGGGCGCACCGCACCAAAGGGCACGCCGCACATTTTGAGGGGAAAAAAAAGACGTTTATATGCGCCTTATAGTCATGAAAATACGGTATGTGGTTTGAGGCGACAGACACAGCAGTACTCAGTGTATATTAACCAGCAGCTACTTCAATGTTTAAGTAAAAGTTAGGAGATGGGTTGGTTTAAATAATTAGAGATGCCCCCAAAAAATCTGTTTGTTAGACTTATGAAGCTTTTTCAGCTAAAAATGGCCATAGATTGTAAGTTTAAACAAGTTGGTACTATACTGCAAGAAGCTTGAGAAAACATAGTTTGTTCTTCTTTACTAGTTAAACAAATCTTCCAGTTACAGGTTAAAATTAACATGTTTATTTTGTTGTACAGACAGAGTCAGACTGCAGAGCTTCTATATAGCTTGAAATTTTGTTTCTGATATCATTATATTAGTAAAGAGGTTTATAAATCTTTTTAAACAGAGCACCGAGAGAAGACGCCAGAGCTGCAAATTTAAAGGTGAAATAGATTTACTGGGATATGCAACATGAAATAAAATATATCTCCAAGTTTACCAGAAAGTTTACAAGAAATAAATATGCTATTCTGTTTAAAATGCAGCATATCTGTGCGGTTTCATTTAGTGGAGTAATCGCTCCTACATATTAAAGAAAAGAGTTTATAACAAAGACTCTTAGATTTGCTGCACATGTTTTGCTCATTTCTTAATTATCACCTTCAAAACTAAGTTAATTCCCAGTTAGCCATCTGTTGGTAGGGAACTCTGTGTCAGATCCCATGTGTTGGTTACTTGGGTTCCTCCTTTGCATAATTTCAAGGGGAGAAAATGAAGAGGATAAAGAAAGAGTTTCAGGCAAATTGGTATCAGAACTCTTTGGCTTGTGGTCTCATCCTATCTGATCATGCAAAGCCTTGAGGAGGTTGAACTCTGCTTTCCTCAGCTCATCAACTTCTCCTGCAGGAGGATCCTACGTCCTCATTCGACATCCATGCTCATATACTTTTCACTGTCTTCTTTGTCTTGGCTCACAGTGACTCTTAACTTACTGGTCATCATCTCCATCGCCCATTTTAAGTAAGTAAGTCAGTTGAGACGGATGGATTTTTTTTAGACAACTTTTTGTCACAGAATAACTTTTTAATGCACATATATTGTTGTTTTTTTCCAGGCAGCTTCACACACCCACCAACATCCTCCTCCTCTCCTTGGCGGTTTCAGATTTCTTTGTAGGCTTCCTAATCATCTTTCAGATTCTCCTTATTGATGGCTGCTGGTATCTTGGTGACCTTATGTGTATTATTTATTACATCATTGATTATATTATTACATCTGCCTCAGTAGAGAACATGGTGCTTATATCGGTTGACTGTTATGTCGCTGTTTGCAACCCTTTTCAGTACCCCACAACAATCACTCAAAAAAGAGTGTGTGTTTGCGTTTCATTATGTTGGATGTTTTCTACCGTCTGTGTCTTTATAGTCTTCAAAGGGAATCTGGAACAACCAGGCAGATTCAATTCCTGCTCTGGAGAGTGTGTAGCTGTGTTTGATCAAGTTGCTGGCTTAATAGATATTTTGTTTTTTTGCATTGGTCCTGTCACTGTCATCATTATTCTGTATGTGAGAGTATTTGTGGTGGCTGTGTCTCAGGCTCGTGCCATGCGCTCTCATGTTATAGCCATTTCTCTCCAGAGTACAGTAAAAGTTAACCTTAAGAAATCTGAGCTGAAATCAGCAAGGACTCTTGGGGTTGTTGCATGTACATTTTTAATATGCATCTGTCCATATTTTTTTCTCTCACTAACAAGTGAGGGCACTGAACTAAATGTTTTATCATTTGCCTTTTTTCTGTTTTATCTAAACTCCTGTCTAAATCCAATAATTTATATAATATTTTATCCCTGGTTTAGGAAATCTATCAAACTAATTTTTACCCTGCAGATACTGAAGCCTGGCTCCTCTGAGTTCAACTTAGTGTAGAAAGCAAGGTGTCTGTGATGAAATCTGGATGTATTCTGTTTATTTGACGCGTCACTCTAATTTTCATTTTGATCTTTTTACTTATTTTTCAACTGCTTTTCTGAACTAAATGCATGATAATTAACTGATGTTGCAACTTCAACTAATAGCAAATAAATAAAAAATGTTTCAATATTACAAATATTTCCTTTAAAAGACTTGGTGCAGGGATTTAAATATGGTGTAACATGTTTTATGAATAGAATGCTATGAGAGAATGATATTTTTACCATCATAATCATTTTTGTTTCAATGAGCACACAGTGATTGTTATCTGTACTGACCTTTTTATTTCCACACATGTATGAAATAGTATTGTTGTTAAGGTGATTAGAAGGCAAGCCCATGGCACCTTTGGATGAAAAATACTTTACAATGTTTTACTATTTTCCAACATAAGGTAGAATCTTCCATAAGTACACTTTTCCCAGTGTACTTATGTTCAGTGGGTATTTTCAAACAGGGCAATGACCCAGAAGAACCAACCAAACCTGTTAAAGAAATGTAGTAATAATACTAACATGGTTTGAAAAATTACAGCATGATGTCAAGTTCCTGAAGCAACAAAGCAGTTCCAGACCACAAATACCACAAAAACAAAAACTGCTTTCTGTCACGTTTCGAGAATATTCACCCAAAGTTCTTAAAGACCCTTTCAGATATTTTATGCAAGATGTCAGACAGCCTTTTTTTTATTACTAACATGGTAGTAGCAGTTTTGGCCTTAAACTTCCCATGGTTACATTTCTGACCAGTACTTCTGATGTTATTGAATTAAGAAAATGTCCCTTGAATGGATGTGAGGACTGCTCTGGTTCAGCTGTTGTTCAGAGTTTTTCATTAAAATTTTTGTTTTTAAGCCTAAAGTCTGTTGTCTGGCTGGTGAAATTGAAGCGAAAAATGTGGTTGATCACAGATAGCCAATGGTTTAACGAGAAGAGATCTTTTATCTAAATAGACAGTATTCAAATTGTATTCAGTTTTTCCTAAGCTCATTACTGTCCAAAGCAAAATTCAAAAGACATCATTAGGGATTTACATATGTTATCAGACCACTGTCTGAATAACTTGTTTCTGATGCACCAGTTTAAATCTTTTGTGGACTTAAGCAGGAGCATCCAATTGCTGTTTATAATTGTCCCTATAATTGTATATGTACTGCAACCTGGAAAAAATAATAAGTCCTAAATAATGACGTTTATGTGTATAGAACTTCTGAAAGCATAATCAGTAAATCAGTGCAAAATAAAACCTTTAAGTGATCTAAGATGATATCCTGTTCATTTGAGTTCAAACAAAAGTTACAATAAGGTGTCTATTAATATGATCACATTTATTAACTTTAGTCAAACAAAGAGATCTTATTACTTTCAATGCACGTTAAAGTGAAATGGGCCACAAAGTAGCTTTGCACACACAAAAAACACTCATAGAAGCTGGTAACTGCATCACTGTACGTGACCCTGTTTCATGTTTGACTAACACATTTCATATTTGTTTTGCTTTGTTATCACTTAAGCTTTCTTGATGCTCTGCATGAAATATTTAACTAAGCCTGAGCTATTTATCCTTCTTTACACCAGGTGAAAAACTGTCTGTTTGGCGCCATTCCAGATTACTCATCTCTCAAGCTTTGCCTAAAGCTTTGAAGATACTTGTAGTGCTATTTTCTTTGGACCACAATGTGACATAATTGCTATTGCTAAACAATTAGAATGGGGTGCTCTGTACCTTTATAGACTTTATGACAATTTAATATTCTCACAGTTAGAACATTTTCTGAATCCCTAACAATCCAAAAACACATTCCTTACTGCTTGCTACACCTCATCACAAAATGCAAGTTCAAAAACTATTTTCAAACCACGCATAACTTTCTGCTAATCCAGCTAAAAGTAGACAATCATCATACCTTTGCACACAATGAGTCATTGTTAAATTGTCAACGAACATTGTCACGCATAATCCCCCCCCTCTTTTAAAGGTGTCTGCTAATTGCAGTGTTTGGAAAGCGGAATGTTCCTTTCCAAAAGCCAGTTTGAGAAGACAAAATGCCATGTGATGAAAGGAAAAGAAGCCTTCGCCCTGTCACACGTAAACAAGTTTGTGCATGTATATACAAGCAGGTTCAGTGTTGTGTCTTCTTCACACTGTAAGGAAAGACATGCAGATAACTCACTGAGAATCCGGACAGGTTTCCCATCAGACACTAAGGCGCTCTTCTACTCTGTCACCACAAGGTGAGAAATTGACAAAAATGTTCAAATTCTGCCAATACATTTAGCTGTACTTATTTAATTTACTCTTTATTTTTCTGATTAACCAAAATATAGCTTTAACCCAGTTTTATTGAACTATTCAATAAAGGCAATAAGCTGAATCTGGGCTGTTTGTATTGCATCCTTCCTGAGCAATTACAATTCAAAATAAAATGTACATTTTTATGTTTTTATAGAAAGATGCCTTGATCATCTTCTAAGTTATGTTTTCCTCTGTATAAGTGTTACTTGTATTCACTTCATCTTAGACATAGATTATTAATGCTCAAAATGAAAAACAAACAGGCAAAACTTGTTACAAAAAGCAGAAAGAAAAACAAATCTTGTGCAATTATTTATTATTAGTAACTTTTTACCTTTATCTGCAACTTGTAGCTGTGTCCCTGCAAAATCCAATAATCATAAAATTGCAAAATATCCGTTCTTTGCTTTATATTCTTACCCTGGAAACATTTTTTCACAAGTGATAGTATTTACATTACTATCACAAACCATAGTATATTTTGTTTGGAGTTTTATGTAATGGTGGAAGAAAAAAAATACATGACATCAGTTTGCAACACTAAACATTAACAGACATTTAAACAAAGATTTTATGGCTAGATCGCAAGAATTAAACTTTTTCCATGCAGAGGGGTGTTCTGGGTTAAACGATAGAGCTGCATTTAATCCTGGTCAAAAGCATAATCATGTGATAGAATAGCAAATGAAATTTACCAGAATGTATGGGATTCATTTAAACTTGCTGTTTAAAGATGCTCTGCATACATACAAATACAAGCTAAGAAACGAGGGCAATAGTTTCAGTTTTAAAAAATGAAGTGATGGTGGCGAAATAACCGGAAAGGCTTGGAGCAGTTGCAAAAAAATTATCTTACATCTATACACAGGTGACTGAATACAAATAAAGGCTGCACAAAATATTATAATGATAATTCGCAATCACAATTGTTTTGGCCTTTCACTTGAAATCCGAATAAATCTGAGAAGGTTGAAGGTATCTAAGGTACATTTTTTATGTTAATTTACAGGTGTGGTGACTGTGTCTGAGTTTAAGATCCGTAGACATGTTCGTCTTCAGACTATGCTTGATAGGATTCAGCATCCTGCCAGGTGAGACGGTTTTATAATGCAAAATGTTCCCCTGAGTGTGTCTGTATCTCTTCCTAATGCAAATATAAAAAAAAAACATATTTCAAAAAGCTAATGTTTTGTTGTACACTTATTGTTAGATTTTTTTTACATAAACAGGATTGTTGTAAAATGTGTAACCTGGTATTTGCTCACATTGAACAGATATCATTAGTTGGCATTACTGATGTCGTGATTTTGAGATATTTGCTTTTGGTTTTTATTTGACTACTTGTTTTTTTAGATTCTAGTTTGCTTTGACCATATTTTACTTGCACGTATGTTTGTTAAGTTCTAGTCATGCTTCAGCAACCTAATTAATAATACTGTTTCCATTTAGGTAGGTTTTTGTTTTATTTACTCGTCATGGGTGAATATGCTTTTCTTGCCATACCGTGGGAAACTGCTGGGAAACAAAACATTACATCTTATGCACTGGTCTGCCTGTTTCCACTTTTGGTTCCGTTCCACACCTTACAACTGAACCTACATTTTTAAAAGACAAAAAAACAAACAAAATAAGTGGTAATGTATTAAAATAGCTCTGCTTCTTCTTAAAAAGAAAGGAAAAAAAATCTTACTGTTGTATAAAAAGACTATTCACTTGATCTGAATGCTTTTCCTTTTTTAAGAAAGAACAATATAATAATCCTACATTTCTATTATGTTTAGTGACAGGCTTTGAAGAAGAACCTGTTGATGAAGTAACTTAATATGAATAACAACAAATTAAAAAGCTTGTTTTTATTTTTGATTCATTGTCATTTAAACACCATATCAAAAAGGTTTCGACAATTTTATTCTTTTACGTCTGGAATAATGCTTAATTAGAATTATCCAGGAATGATGCTAAAATCCAACTCCATACTTAAAGGCTGGACAACAAACTATTTAGTGTGTCTTCATTGGCTTCCTGTTAAATCCAAAACAGAATAAAAAAGTATCCTTCCCACATATAAAGCCCTTAATAATCGTACTAATTTTTTATATAATGTAAAGTTTCTCCTGCTCATAACAGAGCTCTTTGCTTTTTATCTGCAGATTTATTAGTGCTTCCAGAATATCTAAAAGTAGAATTGGAGGAAAACAATTTTATTTTCAGTTTTCCTCTCCTGTTGAACCAACTACCAGTTTTAGTATGTGATGCAGACATCCTGTGTACTTTTAAGGCTTTGAAATGTCCATTTTGATAAAGTTTTTAGTTAGAGTGGCTCTGATTATCCTGAGCTATCTCTGTAGTTATACTGCTTTAGTCTTTTGCCCTATACTGGGCTACAGTCTCCTACTATTTTCCAAATTAGCTTTTTTTTTTTTCTTACAGCATGTCAACATTTACTTCGTTGTCAGTGTTTGTTTGTTTTATTCATAACTTGCCATTCTCCCTTTAATCTTTTATGTCTTTAATAGGGGTTCAGAGCTCTTTAGCTCCTAGTTAAAGCCATTAAAATAAAATAAAAAATGTTGATTAAAATAGATCCAATTAACAGCACACAACAGCTCATTGCATCTAACAGTTTAATCAAATCCTGTAAACAGATTCATTGTTTTCAAGTTTTCTGTCTAAGGAAACTCAGTTTATACTGACACCAGAATTTAGTCCTCCTGGATGAACATGAGCATGGACAGTCACTTGCAATGTGACTTTGCGGCAATACTTAATAACAAGCTCAAAATGAGCTCGATCTGTAATCAACTTATTTTTCTCCCTCATAGAAAACTCTTGTGGATTTACTGTATGCTTCTTTGTTGCTTTTTTATGTTTTCTGTGTAATGTATGTAACTACATAGATTTATTGCTCTTAAAAGAGTTTTCCTCTCCACTTTTTTTAAAGGCCTTCTTCACATTGAGTGACTGCATCAAAATAAATGAAATAATGGTAGAAGCTGTCGTGTGTTACTACATTCTCATCCAGGAAGAGTTAATGCTGCAAGTCAATGTTATGATGCGATATGTTGGGTTTCCTTAGATAGAAAGATAGATAGATACTATCTAACCTTCTACAAAGTAATTAGAAACTAGGTTTATATCAACTGCAAATCTTAACAATAAGAATACATTGAAAATGTGCATAATTGACTCATATGCTGTCTTTTTTTCTATCAAAACGACTTTGTGCCTTGAGACGTTGTGTTATGAATTTGCCATTCATAGATAACCCAAATAAACAAAATAATTACTTAATATTCTTTCTGCATCACCTAAAGGGAACATGGATGTTGTGTAAATTGTTTCTTTCTCTGTTTTATCAGTTGCAGCATGGACAGGCCAGGATTTTATCAGTTCTGCAGAAATGGATATCTCTTCCTGTCCGATTACCTACTACGGCCAAAAATATGAGACAGCATTTGTGAGTAATGATCAGTTTTTCATATGATGACTGAGAGGTAGACCAGACATCTGCAAACTTTACAATCCAAAAGCAAGTTCAATCTGAAACACTCGTATGGAAAGAAAAAGACAATTCATGCATCCATCCATCCATTTTCTAGCACGCTTATCTAGCACGCTTCTGGGGTCACGAAGGGTGCTGGTGCCTATCTCCAGCAGTCAATGGGCGAGAGGCGGGGTACACCCTGGACAGGTCGCCAGTCCATCGCAGGGCAAAGAAAAAGACAATTACAAGAATTTTATTGATACAATTACTTTATGACTTTGGAACTCGGGCAGGAAACATTAGTGCTGAATTTTACTTTAATATGCATAAGCAGGTGTATGAGAACAGGGATGTTTCCTCCCAGGTCTGAAACTGGTGGTGTAGATATATGAAGTTGGTTCAGTCCATAGACTGCTGGTTGGCGAGACAATCTGCTTGAGCTCAATTGGTGAGATCCAGCAGACTTTGTGAGCTGATACTAGTGCCTCCCTCTAGACCCGGAAGATAGATGCCCAGCTCGGAAAAACACAGGCTTGCATGAAGCTGTCCATGATGAGCAAGCATGAAGCAACAGTGGAGAGGAAAAACTCCCTTTTTAGAAGAAACCTCTGGCAAAACCAGGCTCAAAAATGGTGATTGAAATGTGGCGGGAAATGCAGTAAGAGTTCGGGAGGAATTAGGCTCAGATAGGGATGAGGTTGAAGAAGCACCATGGAAAAGAAAGATGAAGCTTAGCTATGATGGTGGAGAAGGGGCTCGAGGTGGATTGCATCTGGGGTCATCTAATTCTAAATAAGACAGTGCTAGCACTGTGTTAACTGTGCTGGGTAGCAGTGGATTTGAATACTTTTTAAGATGAACTCTGGATGCTGATTAGGCTTTGTGGAGGTGCGGTTCAAAGGTGATTGGTTTGGGTCAGAGGCAGAGAGCCTATGATGATCAGGCCAAGTCAGTTAGTTTATTCAGTTGAACTTCCACCTTGGCTTCATATTTTGCCTTCACTCAAGTAAATTAAGCTCTTTTAGAACCGCAAATGTCACATGGCCTGTTAAAAAAGGTTATATGTATAAAATTTATTTATCTATTTATTTATTTATTCATTTATTTATTTATTTATTTATTGTAAGCGCAGCTTTTCTATGAAAAAAAAAAGAGTTGCTACTTGTTGGAAACAATAAACCATGATTTATTTCAATAGTTTTTAGGTTAGCGATCAAGACAAGTTATAGGAGAGTGTGATAAAACACATTTTTGACTATTACCATCGTTTCAAATGATAACTAATACATTTATTTAAAAAAAAACAATAATGAAAAAAAATAATCAATATATCCTTTTACTTTGATTGATACATTAATTGCTGAAGTTTTATGTATAAAAGGTTTTAATAATTAAATTGAATGGTTGAAATAAATTTTGTAGTCTTACAACTTAATCTTTTTTTTCTGTCTGCTGAATAGGTGAACTTCAATGCAAACAGATTTTCAGTTTGCTTTAGGGGTTCGTACAGACCGGGGATTCAGAATGACTGCATTTTGATATCTGGTGGAACAGCGGTCAGAGGCAACCTGTTCATGCTCAGGAAAGAAATTCCCACTGGATCTGGAGTTCACAAGCTTCTGCCAAACCTTAAATATGCTGGAAATTGTGTGAATGTGCTTCCACTGAAGGATAGTGAGCATTATGTGGTGAGTCGCCTTAATGTATATAACTGCCAAATCTAAGCTTGAAAGTAGGACAGTAAATTAAACTAAAGTAATTCATTACTTGTCAATAGATTCAGCAGATTGAACTTGGAAACTTTGGAGCACAATCAATCCTGGGAATCAAGACTTTATTTAGATACAGTGACGCCAATCTGGTATGTTTTATTATTTTATTATGAAAATAGGAAAACTGCAGGAAAACTACACATCAATATGTTTTCATAGTTTTTTTTTTATAAAGAAAGAAAGTAAGTAAGTAAGTTAGTAATTAAGTAATTGATGGCCTTGTTTACCAGCCAATAGTGCTGGTAGTACTCTTAGGGCCGGATTTATCAAGATCCAATTTTGCGTGCAGTAATTTGCGCTCGCAAA
>NW_015152475.1:24785-28644 GCF_000732505.1 Cyprinodon variegatus
GTGATGTGAGCGGAGTTGCAACAGCTGTGAGTTACTGTCGTCCAATGGAGCACTGCCAAGCAGATGGCCGGTAAATATCCAAAGAAAGAGAAATACAACTAAAAATGTGTCAGGATCACAGCCAGGGTAGCTGATATAATTACTCACTTCATTGCCATACCCTTTCCGCTCTCTAATGATCACTGATCTTATCTACCTGCTCCTGCTGCTTTTTATACTGTTCAGCCCAGCTATTGGGGCCAGATCGTTATTCGTAGTTATTTGTTTTAGCTATTCTTGTTGGTTTTTTCATGATTGTTTGTTTGAGTTTTAGTTAAAGCCATGGTTCATGTCCCTGCTCTCAGTGGCCAATGTAAAGTGAGGGTGTTTGTGTTTGTCTCCTGATCGTGTCCCAGCTTTTCTCTGTGGAGCCCGGAGTGCGGGGAAAAATTTTAATCGTGATTAATCACATAATATCAACAGTCAACTCGAGATTAATCGCAAATTAATCGCAGATTTTATTTTTTTATTTTATTTGGGCATTTTAAAAATGCAAATGTGCAATAATGTAAAAAAAAAAACATGCTTACACAAAAAGTTATTTTATTATCATTATTTTTCAAGCACTTTTAAGAAACTAGAATAAAAATATCCTGGTTTAAATTCTGGCAAATAATTACTCAAAAATTGTAAAAAAAAATTATAAAACTAAAGAACAGTAAACAGTACTTCAAAGTACTCCGTAAACTTACGTTTTTTCTCAAACATAGGACAAAAATAAAGATGTACTGTTAAAATAAAGTGCACATTCCGTTATGAAATTCAGACTTAATTCAAATAAAATGAAGTTACTCACAAAATAATAAATAAATCAAATGAAACTACAATAACTGCGCTTTGCAGTCATCTCAACAACATAACATTTTACATGTAGAACATTTTCAAAATGCTTTAATATTCCTTTGGTCTAAACAGTAACTGCAGCAGCAGTGCATGTCCACATGACTTAGTTCATTTCTTTGTATTGTTGGCACAGAAAAAATAAAGAACAAAAGCGAACGGTGCATTTGTTTTGATGCGCAATTAACGTGCGTTAAAAAAAATGTCGGACTTAGACAGATTTATTTTGTCATTTTGTATACAAAAGTGTAAACAAAAAGAAACTTTGTTTAGAACAGCTCTCCAGACAATTTAATTTTTTAATGTGCAGTCTTGATAAGGTAAGCAGCAGTTGTTGTGGAGCTGCTTCTACTGCCTCCAGCTCCTGAAGCACTCGCTTCTCCTGGCTCAGGGGAGGAAGAGGACGATGACGACGATGCTGTGAGGGTGGTAGCCCCCTGGGCTGAGGAGGCTGACATGGTTGAAGCAGCAGTGGTGCCATTTGCAGGTTTAGCAGCTACAGACGATGCTGCAGAAGGTGTGGAAGCTGGAGGGGGCCGGGATAGGCCGGCTGGGGATGTTTCAGCATTTGGCAGAGAAGCATCTAGATTGCTCTTCTCATATTCACCTGCAGAGGGCTGTGCTTCTTTCCTAGATGCTGAAGATTGCCTGGGAACAGTATCAGGAGTTTCCAATTACGCAGAGCTCTTTGATTCTATCGGCTAAAATTTTTTATAATTTTATTTATAAACGTGTTACTGTAGATGTTAATAGAATCAGAATCAAGTTTACTAACAAGTAGGTTTGCGCTTACAAGGAATTTGACTTGGTGCTGATGATGAAGCCAAATTAGATAAATATACAGAATACAGACTCTATACCTATTTACAATATAACTATACATCCTGTATTCTGTATATTTAACTGTAGGGAGGAAGAATCTTCTGAGTCTCACTGATGTCTTTTTTTTGTCACCTTTAGCTGTTCCCTGAAACCTGTGTGCACTGTGACTGGATCAACTGTCATAGGCTTCACTAGCGCCCTTCACTCAGTCCCTGACCGCTGCAGCTACTCACTCCTGAAGTCTTCATCCCTACCTGGCCTCCATGTGCTGGGAATGTTCACAGAAAAACGACGCAAAGATTTGAGTTTTCTCAACCGTGTCATTTTGCAGCTAAACAAGAATGGTGCTGAAATATCCCTCGAGCAAGGCAGCAGAGTGAAGGTGATACATTAAAGGAGCCATAACCTGGCATATTACAACAGTCCTTCTGAATGTTTTAGGATAGAAAAAAAGTTATTTCATACCCCGTTTTTTTCCCCTTATGCCAAGAATTTGACTTGTGCCTATTCATGTGGCTGTAGTATTAGCCACATTAGCAGTCTACTATGGTTTCTTTACCTTTGTTTCCAAGTACGTTACACGAGGGGTAAATATTTACACAAGGAACAACATTTCAGACTGCCAGCAGGGCTTTGTGGTTTAAAAAAAAAAAAAAAACACAATCATGATTGTTCCGCATGTTTTACTGAGGCTCAACATAGATTGATGTTTTCACATGAAAAAACTAATTTCTGGGACAATGACATTTTAAAATCATTGATAATGTTTGCTTATTTAATAGACAATATGTATCTCATTCAGGGAGCCTAAGAGAGAAATAAAACTATATTTATAAATGATAAACAGACAGCGAAATAATTTAAAATATTTTTAATTAAAGGTAATTCATACATGGGAATTCAGTGTTCTGTGGTGCAGCAAATGTTGTAGAATCAGGGAAGTAGAAGGAATAAATAATTGAAAAAATATATCAACAAGCATTTTATAAAAATGCTTAGCATGTATTTTTAGAAGCAAGCAACCTAATGAGACAATAACCTAACAGAGGTTAATGTGATATGGTGGGTATATGATGTTCTGTCCTTTCTTTCTCTCATCCATTAAAGGTAAATGGTGAATTCCTGACAGTTGGTGCAAAACCGCAGATGGTCCACAGTGTGGAGCTCTCCAAAGGTGAAATGGGTGTGACTGCAACGTTCCAAGACTCCAACCACACAGTGTCTGTTGTGTTTGATGGCAACACTGCAATAATTTACCTATCAGGTTAGTTTTAATGGCTGAATGCTGATTTATTTATGGTTTTTTTGCAGTCTTGTCTTAAGTGAACATCCAGAAATGCACAGTATTTACATTTACATTGGATAGGACAGGTATTCCTGGCAATTTTGCAGTTTTCCCACTCCCAAACTAAGTAGAAGACCTTAATTTTTATTATAGATTATATTTAACTATGAGTGATGAAATTGCAAAACAATCCAGAAAAATCACATTGTCTGTTATTCAAGTAATTCATTTTTATTTTCCTCCCGGATCCAAATATTCATACATTATTCAAACTTAACATAATATTAGGTACAGACACAATTGTGTGCAGTTATAGATGCCAGTCATTTCCTTTAGTCCTTGAAAAAGTTTGCACACTGCAATAGGAGTTTTGAACTACTCCTCCATACAGATCTTCTCCAGATCATATAGGTTTCTTGGCTTTTATGATATATGGCCCCATCCATCCCCATCATGTTTCCACATCCATGGCTTACATTTGAGACAATGTTCTTGTGTTGTACTCATCCATCTTCCTTCAAATGCGCTGAGTTGAGAATAGACCAAAACCCTAAATTGCTGTCACATCATACTACTAGCGGGGAGTGTTGGCCTAGTGGTTAGAGCAGTGAGCTTGTGCTCTGAGAAGGTTGCAAATACCCAGTTAAATCCCATCAGCCTCCACTCTGGGTTCCTGAGCAAAGACCACACTGATCCCCAGGCACCGCACAATGGCGGCCCACTGCATCCCCTGGGGATGGGTTAAATACAGAGAGTTCATTTCATTGCACTGTACTTGTGACAGTGTAATGACAATAAAAAAATAAATAAAAAAGCTGGAAAAAAAATACATGACCTTCTACAGTTCCACCTCCTGATCACCAAGATGGTAAC
>NW_015152475.1:29832-32435 GCF_000732505.1 Cyprinodon variegatus
CGCCCACACTTCCCCCTTTAACGTTCTCATGGTGGTCTCAACAACGTCCGCAGTAACAACACACATAGGGCGCACCGCACATTTTGAGGGGAAAAAAAGAAGTTTATATGCGCATAATAGTCGTGAAAATACGGTACTTTTTGTGCATAAATCTTGCCCTTCTGAGGCTCTGTGAAGGCAAATCTGTGTTTTGCATGGTCCAATATGGTGGCACAGACTTAAAAAATTATGTACCAGTTTATTAATGGAGAATCCATTACTCAGCTTTATATTTTTTAATATATAAAAACTATGTATTTTCTAAGAATGTGTTTATCTAAGAGTAACTATGCAAGTTAACAAACATCTAGAAAAAGTACACTATATTATATTATTTTATATGTTAACCCAAGATTGTTCATGCTTCTTTGCCTTTTCTAAAAAGTGTTTTAATTCAGTCCTATCTGTCTTTATCCATGATGGGTCAGAGTTTGAAAAAGGAGGCAGGGAAAGCAGGATACAGCATTAGCCTCTCTGCATGCATTTAGCCAAGCCTTTTAGCCAAGCCTTGTAGCTTAACCAGGTTCTAGAAAAAAAATAAATGAACCATCTGTCTTTTCGAACGCTGATTTTTGGAATGCTTTTGTTCGACTGATAAGGTCCAAATGGTTTCACCTCCAGCTTTTCTTGGTAATTTTACTTTAAGGGATTTTATTTCCATGACTTGACCTGTTAATCACCTGCACTACGACTGTAATGATAGTTTCTGCCACCTCGTCCTATACTTCTGTACTGCAAAAGCTACTGGGCATGTATACTTTTAACGAGAGTCAATTTTTGCGCCCTAGGGCAGAAATGGTCACAAATCTGATTAAATTAAAACAACACAATATATTTATATCAATATATTTGGTTTTTTATGTCTTTCTAAAGGACATTGGTTGGGTGGGGTTGTGCCCTTTATTGACAAGCCACCTCTGCTGCTTACTCTGATCTCTTTCCTTCTTTCTAGGATCAAGTGAAGTACCTGTGCAGGGTTTATGTGGTAATTCAAGCTCAGATCTAAGCCAGCAAAAACTGTCTGACTACAGTGAAACTGGGTAAGAACTCATTTCAGGATATCTATAGGATTACTCTTATCATATAGAGAATTTTTTTGAACAAATAAATAATTGAAATTTAATTTTGAATGAACGGAAAAGAAAATAAAGGGAAAATGTATAACAAATACAACTTAAAAGTCCCAAAAGAAAAATATTTATACTGCTTCAATAACTGTACTGAGCCCAAAAAACGAGTGGGAAGCAGTATCTTAGCAGTTCCTATCCCTTACTACACATGATGTTTTTATATATATTTGAAAACACAATCAAACCATGAAAAATCTCTTTCAATAAATAGGTTTATTGGTGTATAGTGGAAATGTACATATATGCACACATTTGAATAAACACATTACAACTCAAATACATGCACACATGCACAATTATATTTTTATGTTATTATTGATATTCATATCAGTGAACACTACATCCATTTCACTGTGATAAACATATAATCTATCAATAGATATATACACATATATTTAGACTATCCAGAGTTTCCATATAATGTTATATACAGTGCTCAAAAATAAAGGAAACATGTAAACCATCACACAGATCTCTTAACTTTCGAAAAAGTTAATCAACAAACATCCTTCTTTGCCACAATCGTTTTCCAAAATCAACAGCTTTGCCTTTTGTAGTGAACGATTGTTTCTCTGCCGCACAGCTGCACTTTCATTTATAAACTCAGGCAGCTGATTTTACTCACGGCCCTAAACATTAATAAGATGTCCTTTTTAACAACAAAAATGTTACAACCCTCCCCCAAGGACCACAGAATTCTTTCACTATTATGATAACATTGCGCAGGGGTTGACATTAAGGATTTCGTGCAAGTGGCTTTCACATTTAATTTGCCCAGAAACAATTTTTACTTGCCCAGTATAATGTTTGATAAATATAGTTTCTGATATTAATTTTTTGTATGTATATCAATAAAACATTTTTGTTTTTTTGTAATTCAGTATTTTTTAAGTTTCCAGGTTCCTGGTGTGTATATGCATGCGTCAGATAATGAACTCAAGCCTACATTACCGTGTTAACATGCTTTTTTTAATCCTTCCTGCACATTCTTTTCAAACTAAACTTTGCTTTAAACTGTTGTGTGCTTGGAAAAATATAAATTGTAATGTTAAAAATCTAATCTGACTTTTAACTGACTCAGGATTAGTTTTCCCTGACAAAATAAATGCAGCCATTTGTCGTTTTGGTAACTTCATCAAAATTACCGCTAGGTGGACAAAAATCACGCCATCTGGTGGAAAATCACCCGGCTTTTTTAAATCACGCGAAAATGTGTACAAAACAACAAAAATGGCGCCGGCAACGCTTCTGGGTCGTTTTCATCGAATGTCAGGGATTTTGAAGTAATTTTGAGTGATAAATAATTTTTTTTTGCGATCAATTTGTACTCTCCCAACAATAAAAACTACTTGCTCATTGGTTAACCAACTTTGTTGGTCTAACATACGCAACAAACCAACTGTTGTATTTTGATGATACCAGCCCTCCTATGGA
>NW_015152475.1:32514-41673 GCF_000732505.1 Cyprinodon variegatus
ATTTCAGAATTCCCTGACTTTTAACTAACTCAGGATTAGTTTTCCCTGACAAAATAAATGCAGCCATTTGTTGTTTTGGTAACTTCATCAAAATTACCGCTAGGTGGACAAAAATCACGCCATCTGGTGGAAAATCACCCGGCTTTTTCAAATCACGAGAAAATGTGTACAAAACAACAAAAATGGCGCCGGCAACGCTTCTGGGTCGTTTTCATCAAATGTCGGGGATTTTGAAGTAATTTTGAGTGATAAATAATTTTTTTTTGCGATCATCAATTTGTACTCTCCCAACAATAAAAACTACTTGCCCCGGGAGATCGCTCATTGGTTAACATCAAGCCCTGTAGCAACATATTATGATCGAAACACTCAGGAAACGTTGTTGGTCTAACATACGCAACAAACCAACTGTTGTATTTTGATGATACCAGCCCTCCTATGGATAATATCCTGCTGAGGTCATATGAATATTCTAATGATAAAGATGGTTTTGCAAATAAGACTCCAGTCAAGTCAGATGAATAGTTGTTTAACGTGGTAGGAGTTCATGATGGAGCTCAGTTGCTCTGACATGACTGGATTGATAACACGATTTAGCTAAAATTCATCTGCTCAGTATTGTGACACACATATAACCACTGTCTTCATTACAAAAGTAACTGTCTAATATGAATCTTCTTATTGCTGTTCAAGCTGTGAGACGCAATATGAAGATGATGCTGACGGTAGAATCAGCTGCAACAGCACTGCAAAATGGTGAATATAAATCTAGTTCATTCCAACTTTTGGAACTAGACCCCTTTACTACAGTACTTACTTACATTACTACTATTCCTTTCTGAAAATTGCTGTGTTATATTATTTGAATTGCTGGAACAGGTGTAAGCTCCTTGAAGAGGGTCCTTTCACTGCCTGTAACTCATATGTCAACCCGGAGCCCTTCATTCAGGCCTGCACACAAACTTTGTGCAGATATCCTGCAGAGGATGGTCTTCAATGCCAGTTTCTAAAGGATTACGCTGAGGTCTGCAAACACCAAAGCAATGTAACAATTGAGGATTGGACGACATATACAAGTTGCTGTAAGGCTGTTGTTTTTTTCTTTTTAACACTCTGGATTATATACATTGAAGTTACCTTTAAATTTTGAGCTTTTCACTTTTTGGCTAGTATATACATGTGACTTTTGCTCAGATTTTTTTTATATTATAAACTTTGCTTTTGTTAATGGAATCAATTTTTTGGAGTGGCATTTATATCTATGCATGTTGGTGGTGTACTTTTAGATTTAAATCTTGGTGCATAGTTAATGTAGATTATCACAAATATATGCACACCAAAGTTTTAAGGGAATAATCATTACCCTAGATGACAGAAGCTGGCTCATTATTTTATAAACCGACCGCTGCTGTTTGTCTGCAGTATAATCTTACAATGTTGTTGTCGGACCTGCAAGGTGGCCAATCATATCCCTTAAGGACATTATTTCATGCTTGACGTCTATTTCTGAAAAAATAAATGTTCTGTTTTTTGCCATGCTTTTGGTTTTGCAGCTCTCGCTCCTCAAGCTGACTGTCAGGATATGATCTGCAGCGCTCATGAGTTCTGTGGTGTGGACAGCTCAAGCAGGCAGCCTCGCTGTCATTGTAGGGCCCTTTATGCTTCCAAGTACAAATCGACAAACTCCTTTGGTAAGTGAGCACTGATGTATATTACCAATAACATCTGAAAGTAATCTAGGATTTAAAGAAAAAGTACATTATTAATAAATAGGGACCTTTTTTTTTTCTAAAAAAGGAATATGGTTTAAACATTTGGTGAGGTCACAGAGAGAGGCTGTTTGTAGGAAATCCCTCATACATCTCACAGCTTAGGTTGAGAGATTGATGTCAAAGATGATCAGTGGCACAAAAATAATCTCACTGAGGTTAATTAGCTAAATGTATCCACNCATACATCTCACAGCTTAGGTTGAGAGATTGATGTCAAAGATGATCAGTGGCACAAAAATAATCTCACTGAGGTTAATTAGCTAAATGTATCCACTAGGGAGCAGTATGTTAAAATCTCTTGTCTTTTGTACTAACACACAATCATTTTAAGTAACTTTCAAGTAACTTTTCTTTTTTTTTTTAAAAAGGTTTTAGTTTCCAGAAAATGTGCTTAAAAAACTGGTGCCTTATGAGATATTTTAATTATAAACAGATCAGTGGTTCATACTACTGGAGATTATACAGTAATTTACAAAAAAAAATAGTTAAATTTAGCTGTTCTGAGGTTATTTGAGGTAACCCCAACCCTAACCCTTTGTAGATTTAACTGCAGAAGACCGGGTGGGGGGTGGGGGGGTGGACCGTTCTTTACTTGATCATATTCAAATCCAGGGTAAATACGATCAAGTAAAATTATACGACTGGCATAAAATCAAATACAAACAGCATAAAAATGAAACAAGCCGGTCCCATCGAGGCGCAATCGGAGACAATGACACATAAAGGGTGCTCCTGATGTCCTGTCTGCTCCGTAGCTTTGTTTTGGTCACTGTAACCGCAGAAAATCCCGCTTCACAAAGATAGGATGTTATAGGATGAGTCTTGAACTGAATTAACTTGTGTCAAGAGGCACAGATGCACCGACTGATGTAATTGGGAGAGAATACCGCAATTTTTTTTATATTTTTCAAAATAAAACATCACTCAGACTCTGATCGTCGATAAATTATTCTGTGCGGCCCGGTACCAAATGACCTACGGACCGGTACCGGTCCGCAGCCCGGTGGTTTGGGCTGGGTTAGAGGACTCATAAAAATGGCTGCTACCATATGGCCGATAGCTGAGGTAGCTTAGAGCTAACGATGCTAGCGGGTCCAACCAATTTCCTAAAAATTAAGCAGGCAGTAACACAGCATGGATCATTAAGGCAGGCTATGTGAGCATTTGCATTCAGTTCAAAACTCTTACTTCATCAGCAGATGAATCTCAAAGCTTCTCTCACATAAAACAACAACATCTAAAATAGCTATTCTACCCATCTCTTGCCCAAGCAGAGTATTTATTAACCATCAGAAGAAACAGGGGAAAAAAGTTTTACTTGTTGGCTCAATGTAATGGAGGAGATTTGGTTCTGTTTGGTCCGACTTGGAAAAAGGGGGAGGAAGTCTGTCTCGTTCTCTAGGAGAGATTTGGGTTATTCTGATGCAAAAAAACAGAAGGAAATTTTGCAGGGCTTAAATTTGTCACTTACAGCAGCCTTAGCACGGGCAACACCTTAAAGCAGCATATAGCTTTGTACCATCGGCTCAAACAGCAGTAGCACAGCTCCAAACAGTAGTCAAATCAATGGATCACGTCTGGAGGTTTCACAGTTCAGGACAGTGGCAGAACCAGTGTGGCACGGCAACACTGCAATTGAGCCAGGCTGTTCCATGGTAGACCACAAATGGAGAGTTTTCTCATCTGCTTCAGCAGACAGGTTCATGAAACTCTGCTATGAATCTGGTTTAAAACACAGGAAAGACAAAAATCTACATTCAGCTCTTTGTGAATGTAGGCAAAATGTAGTCTGATTTGGCCAACGAACAGAGACTCTTCTTCAGAGGGGATTTAGTGGCCACGTATGTAGCCTCAGCTGAAAACCGCTGAGGCTACGAGAGGCCAGAGAGCTCCAGGCAAGAGAGCGTAGGGTGGGAGTCGGCTGCTTAAATAATCTCAGTCACAGGGATGTGACGTAAGGGGGGGAGTCGCTCTTGTCTTGTCATTGACATCTGATCTTTAAGCCACGGTTTTAGTTCAAGCCACGATTTGCATGCTGCACATGTACACATCACCATAAACATTCTCAAAGTTCATAACCATTACACAATACACTTGACTACAGATGACGGTCAGAGAAGTCAGAAAAGTAAAGCATCAGTTACCTTTTTTCTTGGTTGTTTGCATAACAAATTAAATTGGTTGATCACAAACCGACTGCTTGGTCAGTTTCTGAACATACAGTATATTGGTTAATTGAACCAAAATCGGTTTAACCAACTAGATTAGTTGTTTTTCCAACTATTCCATTCTTACAGTAATTGTCACTAATGTTTTGTACAGAATGAGCATCTGGTCAAGAAATGTTCTTGTAAAAATATAACATCTAGCAAAAGCTCTCCTCTGACCACATATTTAGAGTCAATTAACTTGTCTTATTGTTTTACCCATGAGAGAAGTCTAACACTCTAAATAAGCATTTCACAGGTTAACTAATCCTAAGTACCCACTGATGTTCTAATGTTTAGGTGAGCCAATTGTCTGTGGGGACAAATCTGCCACAGTAACTCTGGCAAACTGTCTGCTAGAGGATAAAGGCATTGACTACTCTGTCTTACATCTGAATGACCAGTCCTGTAGAGGTGAATTGGATAACCTGACAAATATGGTGACATTCAGATTCAACAGTGGGAACACCTGCGGTACAGTGGTTCAGGTAAGTATCCTTTTAGGAAATACATTTCAAAGGGTTCAAAAGAAAATTGGACAACTTCTGACCTAAGATTGTAATTTGTGCCAAATGCAGTACCTAGCAAAGAAAATTGAGAGTAGAAGCAGTCAACATCCATTCTTGGCATAAATTAGCTTTTACATTGAAAAAACATGAACTCATGGGTTTACATATGATGGGTTGGCAATAGGAAAAAATTTATCATATCAAGGTTTTCTTTATTTGTATTTGAATGACATATGGTACAACCAAAGAAAGATGTGAAATTTAAATAGAAAAGAAATGTTTCCAAAGAAGCAAACAATTTATTCAAACAACAAAGAATGTTGGCTCTATTTTTAGACTCAGGACAGTAAATGCAAAAAAAACCTTGATGAATCAAGATAGATTTTTTTTCTTTTTTTCAGATTTTAAATGATAAGAAACTAAATACATTTTTCAGAAAAACAGTTTGGAAAATTAGTTCTAATCCGTTATCAGTAGTTATTTAAGATAAGTAGAAGATTATGGCTTCATGCTTTTTATCCATAAACAAAGCAGTTTTGAAACCTTTTATCCTACAGGTACAATAATACAAGCATTAATATTTTCTATGTTCATGTGCAGGCAAACAACAGCCAAATTATCTACAAGAATTCCATCATGACACAGAACATCTCTATGTTTGGGATGATTAGCCGTCATGACATGGTGCATATGGACTTCTCCTGTCATTACAACAACCCAGATGTTAAGACTCTGGGCATCAGATTTAGACACAAGTATGTAGCGTGTGTGTGTGTGTGTGTGTGTGTGTGTGTGTGTGTGTGTGTGTGTGTGTGTGTGTGCGTGCACATGACTAGCCCTCAGAATGAGTACCAATTTTTCCAATTTCACCATCAAATTGAGGACCAGTTGTTGCAAAGTGAGGACATTTTGCTGGTCCTTACAAGCAATTTTGCTAATGATTAGGTTTAGGACTAAGGGTCAATTGGGTTAGGGTTAAGGTGAGGTATGCATTGGTAATGGTTAAGTTTAGGGTTAGTTTTAGGGTTAAGGCATAGAAAGGGTTGAAAATGACTAAAAATCAATGGACGTAAATGGGAGTCAAAACGAGTGTGTGTGTGCGTGTGTGTGTGCGTGTGTGTGTGTATGTATGTGCATCATTCACCCAAGAAGTTTAAACTTTTTTCAGAAGGTTTATGAGTCTTTTTTTGTTTTCAGTGAAAACAAAACAATTTACCGAATGAACCTGTGTCTGCCTTCTAGCTCTGTTATCCAACATATTTCTTCTGGTGAATGGAATTATAATCTGACCATGGAGGCCTACACCAGCCGTGACCGCACAAAACCTAGTGATTATGACACAACAGTTGACCTGAACCAACGACTCTGGGTAGAACTGAAGACATTTGGACTTGATGAGGACATGATAGCCATCGTAACCGACTCCTGCTGGGCAACAGATCAGCCATCCCCAACTAGAGGCCTGAGATACGACCTTATTATCAATGGGTGAAACATACAGTAATCCTCACAGAACTAAAAGCTGTCTATGTAATTCTTACTCTCTCTAACATTTTAGTTTAATATTTTTGTGCAGCTGCCCTAATCCCAAAGATCCAACCGTGCAGGTGGAAGGAAATGGGCTTGGAACATCCAACTCTTTCTCTTTTAATAGCTTCCAGTTCACAGGAGGTAATGGCAATGTTTACTTGCACTGCCAAGTAGAGCTGTGTGTCAAGCAAGCAGACAGTTGCATCCAGGTATGTCTTCCTCATTAGCATTGTCACTTAAAACATTACCTTCTGAGTAAAACAGGTTCTCCTATTTTCTATTAAACCTATGTATTTATTGCCAATCTTCAATAAATGATTCTATAGAGGTGCAATCAGATCGTAAGAGGCCGCAGATCTGCAAGGCCAAAATATGAGGATGAAAACCCAACCTTCATCTCAGTGGTATGGACATATTAGGTAAGGGTATCCCTATTTCAGGCTTTTCTTAGGTTATAAAGTCTTCTAAAGTCTCTAATGGAAATTAAAGAGTTCTAATGGCTGGTTTGTGAAACTCCAAAGGCAGCAAGCAGGTATCCTGAGGCCAGGTGTGCCACTGTGTGGGTGGTCACAGAGACAAAAACTCAGCCTGTTAGGAGTTTGTGAAGAACGTGAAGAAAGACTCACCGTTAGCCTAAAATGGTTTCTGTTGAACCTTTAGCCACTTCTGGAGAGGGAAACAATGTTTTGTCTTGACTTTAATTTTTCTATTTTTTCTTGGTTCAAATTTCTCAGGGTCTTTAGTTGTTTGCAAATAATAAATCTATTTTGTTACCACCATTAAAAGTAACTGGGTTTTCTGATAGATTATTGTTTGTTTCTTCAAGTATAAATTTTAAGTTAAAAAAGAGATTAAAAAGCACTTATAGGTAAAAAAGGTATACACTGCAGAATGTTAAATCCATTTGTTATTATATTTCTATTGGTTAATCATTTTGATATATACTACATCTAATATCTTATGTCTACGTCTAATTTGATTCCCAGAACAAATGTCTGTTCTATTCTATTCTATTTAATTCTTGTTTGGACATGAATATATTGACAGAAAAGTCCCACTCACTGGCCTACTAATCCTACTCCCTGTCTTTCATTGAAATACATAATAAATCCTTAATTTTACTTCATCTGATACATGAAGAAATTTACTTTTCAATCCAGTTTAATCCATTTCTTTTTTTTTATCTGTCATATTATAAACAAACAAACAAACAAAAAAAAAAAAAAAGAAAGTAGAACAGCTGCAGCTAACATTTGCATATCTTTTTAGGATTCCATGGAAATCCACGGCGGTGGCATTAATCAGTTGGGATTCGATATGAAGAAGAGTTCTTCTTTCAGTTGTCAATACTGACTCTATGCAGGAATCTGGGACAGACCCTTTATCCTATTAACTAAGTAGTAACCTTTGGGGAGTATCTTATATGGTCTGGTGGTGGGATGGTTTTACAAAATTATGGTAAGAATGCAAAGTACTCAGTGTAGCAAAACAACAAAGGCTGTAAAACATCATAAAACTTCTCCTGGCTCATTTTCCATGTCTTGGTTTTGCTTTAGAGGTCCAGCAATACCTGTTCAGCTTAGGCCCACAATCCTGTCTTTCCAAGTTTAAGCATGGAGCACCAGATAATTTTCAAAAAATATATGTTGAAAGGCTATTCATTTATTATCTGCAGAAAGAACCAAGTTCTTAATCCTGAAACAAAATTGAGATCTTTCACAGTGTAAATTGGATTCTGCCAGGGATACTTCCTGTTTTAATTTCTAGTGTTGTTACAGACAGCTGTCAAGACATGATTAAAGGAACTTTATTTTTGATTTTCATCTGATCTAGGAATATGCCATAGCGCATTTGAGTGGATAACTCATTATCTTGATTCCTTCCATATCTGAACCACAAAGAGCAAATTAATCTAATCTCAGTCTGAGGACATGGTTCTCGATTGGGAATTGTTAAATTATACTGTTTGGGGTGAATCTCTTTGTGAATATCACAAATTTAACAGTCTAACAAGATATCAGAAGGAGCTCAGGTCTTTTTTATTTATAGAAACTTCAAATTATTTTGGTAGACAATATTTCACTTCCTCAACAAACGGAAGTTTGGAGACTAGTTTTGTCATTTAAGACTGTATTTGACTTTTTCCTTAGCCACTCCTTTGTCTTCTTGTTAGTGTTTTAAGCCACTTCTTGCAAGAATGTTGTTCCAAAACAATTTTTCATGTCCTAGCTCAATAAGGCTATTCTGTTTTTTTTTTCTTATTTTATGGCTTATGGTTCAATTTATTGCCCATTTTAGTTGTGAAATGACCCTCCGCTCTCAGCACATAAACAGTCCTAAACAATAGTCTTTCTACATCAGCACTTCACCATGCAGACTGCACTCTGTGGGCCATACCCAGTATTTTCTTACACAGCGCTGAGAGAGCTTTATTTTATTCTCATCACAAAGCCTTCTTGAAATTATTTAGAAATTTCCTTTATTCTTGAATTTTACAATTTTACAAAGCAATTGTCCATCAATGATTAATTGATGTTTGTACATGAAAACCAAATGTTTTAATTGTAACCCAATTAAATAAAAAATGCTTTGGTTTAATTTGTTTTATTCAATAAAACAAAATCTAAAATGTTTAGGATTATTTTACATGAAAGCTTTGGTATTTCTGTAAGTCATACTATATGTCATGGTCTTGGTTCTGTTGTTCTTTACTTTGTTCCTTGTGTTATAGTTTTATTATGTAGAATAAATTTAAAACAATGACACATGCCTATGTTCAAGCCTGTCTTTCTAACTACTATTCAAAAAGAGACCTATTATTTTCAAGAAAAAAAATAGGTCTTAAAAATAACAATGAGTCATATCTTAACTGCTACAGTTTATTCTTAGTTTTAGTCACACTATTTTCTGAGCTGGTACAACTCCCTTGTGAGATCACCACGGACGGAGAAAAGAGGGGTGGCATATGATTGGAGACCAATATACCGAAGGATTACCTAATAGCTTCATCATTTATATAAACCAGAATTTGGTATCAAAGCTCTTAGAGATGGAAGAAGTAGAGCTCTGTTTCCCACAGCTGCTCAACACCTCCTGCAGGAAACCAAAGCATTCTTCCTCTCATATATTGCTTCTTTCTGT
>NW_015152475.1:42874-46037 GCF_000732505.1 Cyprinodon variegatus
CCTTTGTATACAATCTAGCTCACATTTCTCCCCATATTAACTCAGAATTTGTAAATTTCACTCTGGTTAAATATAATTAATTAGTGCAGGGTTTTCAACCTTTTTTGAGCCAAGGCACATTTCTTTCATTAAAAAAAATCCTGCGGCACACCACCAGCTAAAAACGTGAAAAAAAGCTTATGTTAACAATATAAGTGTTGTGTTATTAATATAAGCTTTTTGTTTAACATTGAAGAATGACGTTATATTATAACGTCTTGAATTAAAAATATGAATCTAATAAATCTTTAATATTGACACTCACTCAGTGTGAAACCTAGGGCTGTTTGGATGAACACAGAAATGATATCCTGGCAGGAATCAATCAAAGACACACATGAAGCTCTTCCTCCACAGCTCTCAGTCTTTCTCTGTTTTTAGTTTTTACAGCAGTCAGGCTTGAAAAGCTCACCTCACATAGGTATGTTGTGGAAAATGAGAGCAATATCAAAACAGCTTTGTTGGCCAGCATGGGGAACTCCTTGGCAGCTGCCAACCAAAAACTGCCCAAAGATAGGTCTGCAAAACTTAGCTTGAGACCACGATCTTGTCTCATTTCAGTTAGTTCCTCCTGCTCCTGTAAAGTCATGTCCTTTCTAAAAGCTGATGCTGAGCTGAATGGGTCCCTAACCCAGTCAAGGCACTCTGTGGAGGCTGAAGAGAAATAAAATGACATCTTCTCCTCAAGAGTTTTCAAATGTTTAACTATTATCTCACACAGTGCAGCAGTATTAACATCTTGCCATTTCTTGGTGAGTGGGAACATTTCAAGATTGCCACTTTCCACATGTTGCTGCCAGAGTTGCAGTTTTGAACGGAATCCATTTATTTTATCTGTACTTGTAAGCAGGTTTTTGCTTCGGCCTTGCATTCGTGTGTTCAGTTCATTCAGGTGATGAAAAATATCTGCCAGGTATGCCAGCCTTGCACACCACTCAACACTTGCAAGCAGCTTTGCTTAATCGGACCCCTCACTTGTCAGCTCATACACACGGGCCAGCACCTTGCCGCACAACAACCACCGGACCTCAGTATGAAACAGCAAGGCTTTATGCTCCGCCCCCATTTCCTCACACAAAGCTGCAAATATGCGACTTTTCACAGGTCGTGACTTCATAAAGTTTACCATGCGCACAACATCATCCAATGCAGGTCTGCTGGTAAAGTCTTGGCTGCGAGGGCTTCGCAGTGTAACAAACAGTGTGTAACGATCACATCTGGGTTTTTTTCCTTCACTCTGCGTACAAAGCCTTTGGTGCGCCGACCATGGCTGCAGCTCCATCAATGCAAACAGTCGTGCAGTTTTCCCACTTAAGTCCTCCATTTTCCAGATATTGTGATGTGACTCAAAACATTTCCTCTCCTGTTGATTTTTTCTGGCAAAGCCTTGCAAAATAGAAAGTTTTCTCTGATTGTATCTCCATCTACAAAACGCACATTGGCCAAGAGTTGAACATCTCCACTNTTAGAATTCAGCCTTTCACTTCCTGAGAAATTTTCCGGCAACCCAAGTAAGTTCAAGAGATTTCTGTTCCAGTGTCAGTTATTTTTTGAGTTTTACGAGTCGAGCTTTCTAGATGATAAGAGCAGAATAGCTTTTGTCGTGTCTTTCCTGTCCGGAGAAGCCCTTGAATGGGCGGAGACCAGATTTCCATTGAAAACCTATTTTAATTGTACTTATGAGAGATTCATTCAGGAGTTTGAAAGGACCTTTAATCAGGTTACTAATAAATCTATCGTTTCTAGTGAACTTTTTGAAGCAAAACAGGGAGATAGATCCATTGCCGAGTTTTCCCTTGATTTCCGGGTTAAATCAGCCGTTTCCGGGTGGAACGAGTCGGCGCTCGAAACCGCTTATCTCCAAGCTCTGAACGCACCAGTCAGGAATGAGCTAGTATATTACGATGAGCCAGCTAACTTGGAGGACCTTATAGAGCTAGCTATTGGGTTAGACATGGAACTGCAAACCAGATTCAGAGCCATCCAGCATCAGACTCATAATTCCAGTTCCCTTCCGTGGCGGGTTAGTTTCAGCTCTCATATACTTGACCTTCACTTAGCTCCATCCGTTAAAGGACTCAAAATAGGCCCACCAGTTACACATCAAACAGTTAGTGTTCCCCGCCAACCTGATCAGACACCTGAACCCGTCACCTTTGTTTCAAAACCTGTTCCTATGCCTGATTATCTAGCCCCTGAACCAGTAATCCATTCTGGAACTCTAGTTTTTCAACCCGTTAACTTATTGCCAGAATCAGTCATTAAACCTGTTAGCTTAGCTCCTAAGACCCCTCGGCGTAAGAAACGGCGTCGCCTTAAGTCAGCTCTGTGCCGTCTAGAGACCCCTGGGTCAGCTCTGTGCCGTCTAGAGACCCCTGAGTCTGCTCTGTGCCGTCTAGAGACCCCTGAGTCTGCTCTGTGCCATCTAGAGATCCCTGAGTCTGCTCTGTGCCGTCTAGAGACCCCTGAGTCTGCTCTGTGCCGTCCAGAGACCCCTGAGTCTGCTCTGTGCCGTCCAGAGACCCCTGAGTCTGCTCTGTGCCGTCCAGAGACCCCTGAGCCTGCCCTGTGCCGTCCAGAGACTCCTGAGCATACGTTTAAAAGGGCTTCAGAGTTCGGAGTTGGTGGAAATATGCCTCCAAGAGCCTCTCAGCAGGGGCCACAAACCGTCAAGAGCCCTCTACAGGAGCTTCAAACCACTTCAGAGACTGAACGTGTGCCTCCATGGGTGATCTCCCCTGTTCCTGAGGTGGAGCCACAGTCGGTGGTTTCCCCTGTTCCTGAGGTGGAGCCACAGTCGGTGGTCTCTCCAGTTCCTGAGGTGGAGCCACAGTCGGTGGTCTCTCCAGTTCCTGAGGTGGAGCCACAGTCGGTGGTCTCTCCTGTTCCTGGGGTGGAGCCACAGTCGGTGGTCTCTCCTGTTCCTGGGGTGGAGCCACAGTCGGTGGTCTCCCCTGTTCCTGATGAAGAGCCACAGTCGGTGGTCTTCCCTGTTCCAGACGTTGAGCCGCGATCGGCGGGCTCCTCAGTTCCTGTCCAGGAGACGCAGGTGGCGGTCTCCTATAGCCTGTTCCTGAACCACAGTCGGTGGTCCCCTCTGTTCCTGACCTGGAGCCGCAGTCGG
>NW_015152475.1:47003-48194 GCF_000732505.1 Cyprinodon variegatus
GATGAAAGGAAAGGAAGGACGTTTGAAAGGAAGTTTCCCCCTAGGTTAGATAAGAGGGAAACATGTCAAGATTCTCACGTCCTGGTGAAAACAAATGTCATCTCTGTCCTTTGATGAACGAAAGTGTTTCTCTTGGGAAATGTTAATGTGTGGGTAGTCCCCTTTTTATGCAGGGGTGGGGATGTTGCAGCCTCAGATCAACACTGAGCTGCTTTCAGCTGGTCATGTTGTTCTCCTCTGCAGAGTAAAATAAAACCTTTTTCTTCCTTGGATATCAACTCTTAGTGCTTATATTATTTTTTTTACTCCACACACTGCAGAATGTTAAATCCATTTGTTATTATATTTCCATTTGTTAATCATTTTGATATATACTTCATCTAATATCTTATGTCTACGTCTAATTTGATTCCCAGAACAACTGTCTGTATTGAAATAACTGAGCCAAGTCCTTTTTATTTTGATTCTGCTGTTCTTATCCATTTTTGTTTGCGAGATCTTTGTGAGATCAATAAAGTTCTATTCTATTTTATTCTTGTTTGTACATGAATATATTGTCAGAAAAGTCCCACTCACTGGCCTACTAGTCCTACCCCCATCTTTCATTGAACTACAAATTAAATCCTTAATTTTACTTCATCTGATACATGAAGAAAATTTATTTTTAATCCAGTGTAATCCATTTCTTTAATCATTTTTTTCATCTGTAATATTATAAAACAAACAAACAAAAAAAGAAACTTGAACAGTTGCAGCTAACATTTGCATATCTTTTTAGGATTCCATTGAAATCCACAGCGGTGACATTAATCAGTTGGGATTCGATATGAAGAAGAGTTCTTCTTCCAGTTGTCAATACTGACTCTATGCAGGAATCTGGGACAGACCCTTTATCCTATTAAGTAAATAGTAACCTTTGGGGAGTATCTTATATGGTCTGGTGGTGGGATGGTTTTACAAAATTATGGTAAGAATGCATAGTACTCAGTGTAGCAAAACAACAAAGGCTGTAAAAGATCATAAAACTTCTCCTGGCTCGTTTTCCATGTCTTGGATTTGCTTTAGAGGTCCAGCAATACCTGTTCAGCTTAGGCCCACAATCCTGTCTTTCCAAGTTTAAGCATGGAGCACCAGATAGTTTTCAAAAAATATATGTTGAAAGGCAATTATTTTATTATATACAGAAAGAAC
>NW_015152475.1:53357-55549 GCF_000732505.1 Cyprinodon variegatus
GCGGGCTCCCCTGTTCCTGACCCGGAGCCGCAATCGGCCGGCTTCCCTGTTCCAGTCCAGGAGCCGCACTCGGCGATCTCCTCAGAGCCTGCTCCAGAGCCGCAGTCAGCGGTCTCCTCAGAGCCTGCTCCAGAGCCGCAGTCGGCGGTCGCCACAGAGCCTGTTCCTGAGCCGCCGAAGAGGGGACGGGGTACCCCGTGGTGGTACCTACTGAAGTTTGGGCGTCATCCTCGTGAGAAGCTGCTTCGTCGCCGGCCCCTCGGCTGGCCCCCAGAGCGCCAGCTTCGCCTCCGACCCCGCGGCAGATCTCCAGAGCGTCAGCTTCGCCTCCGACCCCGCGGCAGACCCCCAGAGCGTCAGCTACGCTACCGACCCCACAGCCGGCCACCTAAGACTCAGCTCCGTTGCCGGACCATCGGCCGGCCTCCAGAACGTCTGCCATGCCTCCGACCCTGCAGTGGTCCCCCTAAGACGTTGCTTCATCTCCAGCCCTGCGGTAGGCCTCCGGATCGTCAGCCTCGCCTTCTGCCCCGTGGTCGGCCTCCTGAGCATCTGTCTCGCCTCCGGCCCAGCGGCAGGCCCCCTGAGAATCGGCCTCGCCTCCGTCCCAACGGTCGGCCTCCTAAGCATCGGCCACCTGAGACACTGTTCCATTACTGGTCCCACGGCCGGCCACCTGAGACTCTGTCCCGCTGCCGGTCCCACAGCCGACCACCTGAGACGTTGCCCAAGAAATCGTCTGGGATTTCTTTTGTTTTCATCCACCGTAAGTGGATCGTTTTTTGTTCTGGACTCTGTTTTTGTTTTTGCCCTCCTGGCCTGTTTCCCCCTTCGCCCACTCTGGGTGGGTTGTTTTTTGTTTTCTGGACTCTGTTTTTTGTTGTTCCTGGCCCTCCCTGCCCTAGTGCCCCCTCCGCCCGCCCTGGGTGGGTTGTTTTTTGTTTACTTTTTAGACTTTTTCAGGGGGCGTCTGGAATCCGCCCTTGAGGGGGGGGGGCACTGTTGGGATCCTCAGGCTTGCCCACCAGAGGGCGCCGAGGATCCTCTTCTGCTCTTTGTTGTTGTCTTTTAGGACTGGAGTTACTGTTGGGATCTGGAGATTACCCTCTGTCTCCAGCAGAGTGCGCCATGGATCTCCTAGGGCTGGAGTCTTCCAGCACACCTGATTTGCATCTACTCATTAGGAGACCTTCCCTTTATAAACACCTGCCAGACCTTGCTTCCACGCCGCAGTGTTGATCTTAGTTTGGTTAGCTACCTGAGCCTCTGTAACTGAAAGAATCTTAGTTGTCTCCAGTGAGAAATCTGATTCTAACTCTCCTTTGTTTGTGCCTCACAGGAAACCTTAGAATTCAGCCTTTCACTTCCTGAGAAATTTTCCGGCAACCCAAGTAAGTTCAAGAGATTTCTGTTCCAGTGTCAGTTATTTTTTGAGTTTTACGAGTCGAGCTTTCTAGATGATAAGAGCAGAATAGCTTTTGTCGTGTCTTTCCTGTCCGGAGAAGCCCTTGAATGGGCGGAGACCAGATTTCCATTGAAAACCTATTTTAATTGTACTTATGAGAGATTCATTCAGGAGTTTGAAAGGACCTTTAATCAGGTTACTAATAAATCTATCGTTTCTAGTGAACTTTTTGAAGCAAAACAGGGAGATAGATCCATTGCCGAGTTTTCCCTTGATTTCCGGGTTAAATCAGCCGTTTCCGGGTGGAACGAGTCGGCGCTCGAAACCGCTTATCTCCAAGCTCTGAACGCACCAGTCAGGAATGAGCTAGTATATTACGATGAGCCAGCTAACTTGGAGGACCTTATAGAGCTAGCTATTGGGTTAGACATGGAACTGCAAACCAGATTCAGAGCCATCCAGCATCAGACTCATAATTCCAGTTCCCTTCCGTGGCGGGTTAGTTTCAGCTCTCATATACTTGACCTTCACTTAGCTCCATCCGTTAAAGGACTCAAAATAGGCCCACCAGTTACACATCAAACAGTTAGTGTTCCCCGCCAACCTGATCAGACACCTGAACCCGTCACCTTTGTTTCAAAACCTGTTCCTATGCCTGATTATCTAGCCCCTGAACCAGTAATCCATTCTGGAACTCTAGTTTTTCAACCCGTTAACTTATTGCCAGAATCAGTCATTAAACCTGTTAGCTTAGCTCCTAAGACCCCTCGGCGTAAGAAACGGCGTC
>NW_015152475.1:56750-57762 GCF_000732505.1 Cyprinodon variegatus
TAAAGGAAAATAACACCCTTTTGAAATACATTTAAATAGTGCTTTTACAGGCACCTGCTTTACACTAAACCATATTTTAGTGGCTCTGTTAAATTGTAAAAACAAAGGTCCTTTGTATAAATTCTAGCTCACATTTCTCCCTATATTAACTCAGAATTTATAAATTTCACTCTGGTTAAATATAATTAATTAGTGCATACAAATATTCGTAAGCTGCTCTCCTCAAAAGATGACCTATTGTTGTTAATGGCAACAGGGGTGTAACACTAGTAGATTAATAAAATTAATACCAGTTAAATAATTGCTCACCCCTTAAGCAACTTTGCTTTTGTTAATAAACTGAATTTGAGGTCATATAGTGTTGTCTACATGTCTCAGGCATTATTTAGAAAATGTACCGCACAGTTGTTAACATCTTGCATTTGTGTCGAAAACTTTATGTTTGGTGACCTCCATGCGTTTAAAAGGGGTTAAAGCATCTGGTTTTGTCATTTGTTCACCCATGGATGTGACCTCACCAAAGAAAAACTGATATCAACAGTTCTACCCTGGTCAACTGCTCTGCTGATACACTCCTCCTACACACAGTGATTCAACTATTCAAATATTTACTAAGACATAAATAAAAATGTACATTGATTTTCTCCTTAATAAAGGTTCAGAAAATATACAAAACTAGTCTCAGTGAGGGTACATGTGTAAGGTTGTCAGTAACAGATGAAACTACTTTCCTTACAAGACTGGCTCTTACGCTTTTGTGGCCTCGAGAAGAATCTTTCATTTTAAGAAGTTTTTGAAGTACTTTGATTGAAGTTGGAGAATCAAAAACACCTAAACAAGAATAAACTTCAATTTTGGTTTCTTGAAAAGTATTTGTCTAACCCAGGGAATGGCAGCCCAAACTGTTCAGAGCCATACTGGACCAAAAAAACCTAAAAACAAATCTGTTTGTGTCATGTTGGGGTCTAATCTTCTAACCCACATGCAGAAACACTCTCAAGAGACAGGAAAA
>NW_015152476.1:0-20025 GCF_000732505.1 Cyprinodon variegatus
GGCGAATACTTCCTTCTTAAAAAAGAATGAGTGTAGAGCCTCTTCCTGCCCACGTTTCAAAGAAAACCCCAAGTCTTAAATCGCATTAAATCGGTAAATGGACCATATAGTGACGCTTTAAAGTATAACATTCTCGCCACAAATTATCTTAAAATGTACTTTTATTGAACAGAAACAGAAAAGAGAACTTTTAACTTTCAATGAAGCACTCGATTGAAAGCTGCTGCTGCCGCAGTGCATGCTACTGTTTAATAGTTGTTGGATCTTCCTTGTTGTGCTTAAATGTGTTATTTAGTCGGCTGTCGGTAAAACGGCAAATATGTCCTTTTTAAAAATGAATGAGTGTAGAGCCTCTTCCTGCTCACGTTTTAATAAAAACCCCAAGTCTAATCCTTCCAAAACTGATTCCAAAGCTGAGTCAAACGAGAACTGTTCAATAGTTGTTGCCATCTTCCTTGTTCATCTTTCTCCAGCATCGTGCAGCTTTGTTGTCCCGCCCTCAAAACCCAGCCTGCTTTGCATCCAAAAATTCAAAACACATCTCTGCGTTGTGATTGGCCCGCCAGATCTAGGGCCTGGGGCATTGATCGAGGCTAGACCAAACTCGCAGGCAAAAATTATTTTGACCGCTGGCGAGTGTGGCTAGTTTACTAGGCTGCACTAAATCACTGGAAATTAAGGAAGGTTGGAAGTTTTGAGGTGATAATTGTTTTTGTTAAACTTTGCTTGGTTGGTCAAGATTTCACTGAATATAAAAAAGAGCTCCATCATTTCCTGAGAGCTAATACCTGATAAGTTTATCTCTAAGACCCGAGAACTGATAGCTTTTTTCCTAACACCTGATCTTATTTCCTAAAACCTGAAGATGTCCTAACATGTAGGCCTATATTGTACTCGTGCAAGACATGGGGAAAGAAGGTAAAATGGGTCTTTAGTTAGATGTTTGAAAGCAGAGCTTTAAAGAAAAAAAAAATGTTTCTGGCTATGATTTGAAACCATAACAAATTCGATTAGCCTAACACCTCTCGTGGTTCCAAAAGACACAAGTTCAGAGCTGCCTACTTAATGCAAGCTGAAAAGAATTGAAAAGCTAAACCACACATACGAGATCTCTACACTTTGTCTCTAGTTATAGTTAAAATAAATCAGTTATATATTATAGTCTTTACATTTTTTTTATTGTATTTGATGGAAATATTCAGGCCAGCCTTAAAATCTTAAATACTTATTTCAAGGAAATAGATGTATATATTTTTTTTGATTTATGAACTGAGAATGCAAATCTTTCTGCCAAAACATCTCCACTTTCAACTTTTTAAACTTTATTATTTGATCAAGAGATCCTTGTGTCAATTTGCATGTTTTTAATACTTTCCAGCGGCGTATTCCCAGTTTTCCTGTAAGCAGCAGGCTGTAAGTGCCATGCCGATTTTGCCGATAGTAAACTCAAGCACGAAATGTCCCTCTGCAGTGCTCATTTGAAATAAAAGTAATGTGGCTGTTTAATGATCTCAAAGGGACTGATGGGGAAAGGCACATGACCTGATTGCACGAGACTTCTAGATTTCTAGTATTACAAAGTCATCAGTTCAAACCACGTTCATTTAATAAACATCTTACTGTTTCCAGCAAAATGTCCATCAAATAGAACCTAATTGTTTTGGGGAAGCATATAATTTGCAACAAAATATTTTCTGAGGACATCTGCTGCTGGTTACAAGTTAATGAACGATTCACAGATGTCATCCTCTGGCTCAGACTATCACTGCTCCAGACAGGGGGATTAAACTGAAGAGGAACTCCACTAAACTAGTTTTATTAAGCAGACGGCCACCAACTGTCAAGCAATTTCAAGGCTTAGAAATTCATTTCAAATGTAGGTGAACGGTTATCTACATTTCCCTTATTTTTCTTTTTTACTTTCTTCTTGATGTTTTTTTCATGAAACCATAAAGAACAGGACACTGACAGAATTTTTTTAGTACTGTGAACATAGTTAACTCATCATGCACACATCAGAAGGAGTGGTCCTCCCTGTGTAAACCACTTCTGTAAACTCGGTGTATGCCTGGCTCCGAGTGTGTTTTAATGTTTGTGTTGAATGTGGTTAGGTGGCTGAGATTGAAGCTCCCTTTTAATCTGACAGAGAGGATTTTCATTAGGTCTGTTTGGTCCTATTATTAGCGGCTGCTTCAAAGGCCCAAAAAGTGAAACCACCAACAGGAAATGATCCAGTGGGCTTCAAACTGTATAGATCAGTGATAGAAATGTGTGCTTTTAAGTAGCCCAGTGCATAATTCCATGCAATGGGAGTGTATTCTGCAAAGCAATACAACATTGAAAGTTCTCCATGATGCCTTGAACAAGTAGTTCTAACCCTTCAACATTTTTGTCGTTATTTTCATTTTTTTTCAAACCACAAACTTAATTATATTTTATTGAGGCTTTATGTCATTAAACAGCATGAAGTAGTACATAGTTGTGCAAAGAAAACATCACACTCTAAAAAAGACAGTGGTGAACATTGCAAGTTCTGTTTACCATAATAGATAAAGTATATTATATGATATAATACAAGTAGGTGAATTGTTTCGTCTTAAATTAATGAAAGTATTATATTTAAATGGTTAGTGAGTCAGATATGTTGCAGGTAATGTTTGGTTTATTGAAAGGTTTTATCTGTCTCTGTACAAATGGGTTTGAATGACATTTAAGAACAGATTCCAATATCTATGCAGTAAGGGGAATATAAAGGCCAATTTATGCTTCTGATGCATAGCCTCTGCAACCCTCAAATCTGTCTCTGTGCGCGACCATGCCCTCCACGCAGAGATTCTTCAACCGTCGTGGCGCACCTCAAAAAAATCCTGACTACGCGTCGAACGGTCGCAAACCCGCGCAGACCTCAAGTGGAAGTGTGCAGAAAAAAAGCAGCTGGGATTGGTCCTTGGTATGCCTTTCCGGCTGTCTGTGTGGTCGTCCTTCTCGATTCGGTGCTGGGGCGCTCCATTTTTAAAAACTGAGGAACAATTACAATGGACAACTACGACAAAAGGTTAATCTGTCCTTTTGCCAACTCCATTAACAGAACCTGTTCCTCTTCAATGTCTGTGACCGTGATATGTTGCAGACGCACCATTGTTGTTATGGTAAATAAACACTGCCATCTGCGCTGCCGATCTCGTGACCATCCGCAGAAATTCTCACGAGTTCTCCAATTGGCCCCCCCTTGCGCTTTGGCGGGAAACTGCTGTGCATCCCTAGAGATTCCAGACCGACGTGCAGAAGCATACCAGCAAAACTGGTTCTCCACCAGACCCAAGTGACATTTGATGTGAATGTGTGCGGTTGCAGAAGTATAATCTGCCCTTAAATCTGTTACCTCCGACAGCAGTAATGCTGCTGAAGCTCCTCCAAATTAAATGAGCACACAGAACAATAGTGAGAATTTTGGCAGCAGAGCTTACTGACAGTTGGAGAATCTGGAGAACCTGTTTGAATCTATAGCTTAACTCTTCTGGCCTTGTCATTTTCATGGTCTCTGAAAGCCGAAATTGAACACAGCCAATGTGTCTTTTATTGACAAGACTAGTTAGCTGGTTTGGCTTACTAGCCACTTAGCTGTTATCATGAAAGCACACACATCAACAGCTTTTTTTATTTTATTATTTGGGATTTACTGAATGATCTAATCAAACTAGTTCATAATTGATATGGGTGTTTGGTCAAGTTTACTTTGAGGTTCTTTACGGTGGGGTGGCGGCCTAGTGGGGGGTGGTGGGGAGGATGGGCAAGAACGGTGATCCGAACTGATGGAAAATTTAATGTAACTAAAATGGGGTAAATGTGGAAGAAAGTATGTTAGAAGCAGCAAAAAAGAAAACTAACTTAAAACAGGGGTTTAGTTGGACATCAAATATATAACCAGAGCTAGAATGGACGGACTCTGTTTAAGTTTATTTTTAGTTTCTTTGTATTCATCATTGTTTTCTAGCAGTGTTTTTTTCTTAAGTTACTCTCCGTTCCCCCCTTGTGTTTGTTTCCTTTCCCCTTGGTTTCCTTCTAGAACAGGCATCCCCAAAGTCGGTCCTCCAGGGCCTCTGTCCTGCAGGTTTTAGAGGTTTCCCTGCTCCAGCACAGCTAATTTACATTGATACTGTAGTTGATTAACAGGCTTTTGCTGAACTGCAATAATCAGAATCAGCTGTGCTAAAGCAGATAAACCTCTAAAACCTGCAGGACAGCAGCCCTTGAGGACCGACTTTGGGGATGCCTTTTCTAGATGCTTCCATCCACACCTGTTCCTTGTTAGCTCATTAGTCCAGTCTTTGTTCTGTCTCCTTTATATACTCTCCCTGTGCAGTTCCTCAGTGCTGGTTCCTATTTGTTCCTGGCTCCCCACATGAGTTTTCCCCTGAAGTTTTTTGGTTTTTGTACCTTGTATTTTTGTACTTTGGATTTTGTATTTTTGCCTCAATTAACCTATTAAACCTTCAAGACTCACCTCTGCCTCCTGATCTCTGCATTTAGGTCCTTAAAACCTCAACCAAGCCATGACCGATTAGTAATGTTCATAATTTAAAGGAAGTCAGAAATGTTTTCTGAACTTAATCAAAATTATTCTAATTATTATCACTAGGGTGCAAATGACAATAATTCAGAAAGTTTTTCTACTTTCAAACCTACAGGCAGGAATAGGAACTTTGATACAGTGTGTACCCCATGTTTACTTCCTGGTTCCTGAGCTGGTTATATTGGTGTTCCCCGGGTTCCAAAATAGAGCACACCATGATGTTTTTTATGTGACAAAAGATAAGCATCCTGCCAACATGGAGGTCAGCAAGAGAGGTGGACCAGAAGTAGTCTTAACAATCCCTTAGATGCCTCAGTAGCCTTCAAAGCACTGAAATGTCTTCACTCATCATGTCTAATGTAGCTGCGTTAAATAATTTTATCTCTTAACAAGGGAGTAGGTGGTTGGGGGTGTTTTATGTATAAAAAAGAACTGGTTAATAATGATAGTAATAATTAGAGCCTCTAGATGTCAAAAACTGTTAGAGACACGCTTCAGACAATTTGCTTCTACAATGGATGTAAAAAGTGATTCTAAAAAGTATTGAATCAGGAAGGGCTAAATAGAAAAATAAAATTAACAAAAAGTCAGAATACCTTTCCTTCAACCTCATTTATGCAGTACTTTTTGTGGGTCTGTCTTTTTTAAATGCTAAAAAAACACCCTAAGGTTTGTGGTTTTTACCATGATAAAAAAAATCTAAAAGTACAAGGGCTTCTTCTGCAAGATGCTACGTACAAGATGCTAGTATGGCTAACTGCAGGAGTCTTCAAGTGGTATACATCTGTGGGACTTCCAGTATGACACACAGGTTCCAATGCAAATGGCAGAAATGGAACTTATGACATTGGCTGGGCATGATGATTGCTGTGAATGAAAATTATTGCAATAATGTTATTTTTAATAACTGTATAATAAGCCGTCACTTGCCCTTAGAGTTGATGGAAATGTGGAATCAATAACCTTTTTTATGGGTTAGCCATCGTATTTGCCATGACAGCTACAAGAAGTGGTGTCGGCAGAGCTGCAGATCTTAACATTTCCAACTGCTTTGCCATATGTAAGAAATCATGGTGTGTACAACCTTGTGAAATGGTGGCAATAATGGGTGAATGTTATTGCCAAAGTTGTTCCTAATTGCAACTATGTGATCCAAACTGCCAGTTCAGGATTTGGGGTTGTATTTAGAGTTGCTATGTAACAAGTTTAATTCCTTAAACAAACATGGTCTTCAATAAATTTTGATTGTGTGTGACAGGTATTTGCATTGCTGCAGAACTGTTTAAAAAAAGGAAATTGTAAAAGGATTGATGTCCAACAAAGCAGTGAAATGGTAAATCTGTTTAGCTGCTAACTGCATGCAAACAGCTCATGCACCTCTGCAACACCTGCAGTATAGAGTCTGCCGATTAAGGCTAACCTTTCATATCAATTCCAGCAGTCTGAATTTGACACATTGTGAGGCATATCTAAATGTGTATATGTACATGCAGTTTAAACATACAAAAATAATTTTAGTTATAAAATCAAAAATGAGAACTAGGGGAGCAGTGAAGGGTAGCTAATGAGTCACTGTATATAATTCAGTTGGGATCCATTTGAACAGGTGCAGAGGTGGGATGTGGAAATTGTTGATTTTTTTTTAATTCTATTTTTGTTACCATCCATTCCATGGAACAGACGGCTTCCTCTATTTCAGCCTTGTGCGGCGTTTCCTAAGGGTGCAATTGGAACTTCTATTGGAGTTTATTTAGCTCCACGTTCCACTGGAATACCTGGCTTTTTCTTCTGCTTTGGGATCCAAAAAAAACACAAGCCCATTGTCCCTATTTGCTTGAGGGGAATACATGGAGGGTAGCTAGGTTCTTCCACTCAGGATGTGATATGAAGGGGCTTTACGACTCACACGGACTGAATCATACTGCCCACCTTAAACACATTACAGAGCGGGCAAACATTTCCTCTTATGGCTGCTTTGAGAGCCATACGCTCAACAATTATATTGGACTGGGGTGCCAGCTGGTGAGGACAAATCCACAAGGATTCCTGTTTCCCTCTCATGACTCTCTGGCAGCCCCACTCCATTCATTCAGTTTTTATATGTGCTCACTGCCTAGTAGCTGTGCTACTACCGGTTTCAGGGGTGAATTAATCTAAACCAGATCTTATTAAAGTACATTAAGGCCAGTTGAAATGGATATTATGTGCTCAATAAGGGCCCAGAAGGACTGTATGTAAGCCATTGTTGACACTTGTGGCTTTCTGCTAGTCAGGTTATTGTTGCTGTGCTGTGGTACAATGTTGGATGCAGGGGGCATTTTTACTTGAGCCAAATGTTGCATTGTGGGTAAGTAGATTTTAAGTGGGTATGAATACGGTAGGGGGTAAAGGAGGGTTTCATTGTCCAGGAATGTTTATCCCCTAACCAGCCTTCTTTCGGGGCTGGATTATGCAGCAGCATGCCTCCCAAGCAACCTTTGCCTCCATGTGGAGGGTCCGTGGAAGAAATATCCATTCATACACATCCACATGTACAAACAGTCTTTACCCCTGTAATGAGAAGTCAGGTCTGATTGCCCCCACAAGGCATGGTGAGAAGGTGGGAGTGCAGCGGCTGCAGAGGGGTGTTGTTCCTAAGTATCCCCAAGAAGATTGGAGGATGTGATGCTGCAGCAAATATACATAGACATCATCTTCCTTCGCACTGTGGGTTGTAGAAATGTGTTTAACTCAGTTAAAGAGAAACTCTTTATGGTATAGTTCTATAATAAGTGTCTGCTTGTGCATCCATTGCTGTAAATGGCGTTTGCTGTGTAGAGTGGCCTGTGTTATAACCTTGGAAATAATATCCATCCTCAGCTGTAACTGGCTCAAGCAATTAAATGTAGAAAGTTATTTAAACGTAGAAAGTGAACCCTTGTCTCCCGGGTTTAGCAAATAGTGATTAAAACAAAATAAAATATTACCTAAAATATTATGCTTAAAGCTTTCTTTATCAAATGATTTTACCAACCCAGAAATTTGATGCTTAATTAAATGAAATAATCTGTTTCTTTAAATCATGACTGCCTCAATTTTATTCTGCCTTTCTAATAATAATTTCATTCCACAATTGGGAGAAAAGCAGAAAATAGAGGGTAAGAATTTTCATGCAGAACTTGAGTTGTGGATGTCTCTGTAAGAACGGCAGCAGTACATTGCTGTTATACCAAATCCTTGGAATACTTCAATCATGACAGAGTCTGGTTTCTAAAGCTTGCTATGGAGGTACAGTGGGTGCTAGTTGGAAATGGACACTTCACCCACGCTCCCTGTGTTTCACAAATTGTGTGAAAAACTTGTGACTACTATAGCCACTAGGTGGCAGTCTGTAGGAACACATCCTGGATAGTGAGTAGGTCAAGAGAACTGTACCCTTGCACGGCAACAATTGTTGGTCTTGCAATGTGAAAACATGCCGAGTCCAGGTGTACCAAAGAAACAGGAAAAGTGGTTGTGATGTAAGGACAGTGCATCATAATTGAACTTTTATTGATCTCACATTGAAAAAATTTACCTCTGCATTTTTCTCATCCCCTTAGGGAGCAATGGGCTGCCATCGTGGGGCGAACAGGGAGCAATCGGGGGTTAAGGGTCTTGCTCAGAGACCCACAGTAGCAGTCTGTGGGAGTGAGTTTTCAAACTCACAACCTCAGGATTCCAAGCTCTATCCCTTTACCTCTAGGTCGCCACTCCCCAATCAGAAGAAGAGGAGGAAACATTGAGCATGCTTGGGTGAATTCTCATTCATCCAGGTCATGGCAAACACCAAACATGCTTATATTGGAGGCAATTGGACTTTAGCTCATTTTTTCTGAACACCTTTCAACACATACTTAGGATTCTTTGTCACTCCTGTCAGCTTGCACTAGAATAGTGTGTAGATGAAGCTCTGATATACTTGGGCAGCATGAAGGTCCATCTTCCTGAGTACATTTCTAAGAAAGGAAGAAGCTGAAGAGAAAGAGTTTAAAAATGTCTTGTGGGGCTTCATAAAATAGTGAAAGACCAAGTAGGCAAAGTCACCCTAGCACAACCAAAATGGATGGCTGCTCACTCTGAGTCTGGTTCTGCTGGATGTTTCTTCCTATTAAAAAGGAGTTTTTCCTTTCTACAAGCATGCTTGGTGTGAGGGGAGTCAATGAGAGGATGCAATCAGCTGGTTTTCCTTAGATAGAAAACTTTGAACCAAAAGACTGTATGATCTGATTGAATTGTTTATCTAAAGTGCTTTGACATGACATGTTTTAAATGTATATGTATATGATGTATATGAATAAACTGAATTGAACAGTTTGTTGTGAATTGGATTGGGGAACAATGAAGATCTAGTTTTTATCCTGATCAGTTGGACTTTCTTCTTCATTCTTTTGATCCTTCTTTGATCAGAGTAGTTCTGAAACAGTAATGCCCCATAACACACCTTTGTAACTGCATGATGTAATTTGTAATTATGGCCTGACCTAGGAATATCATTCAGAAAGCAAACAAAATAAAATACAAACCAATCACTGTAAAAATGGACTGGGCCAGCAGCATGACCTCTACTTTGATGTGTGGCCCCAAAGCCATACCATCTGGATTAAAATTGTGGTTACAGTAAGTGTATAAGCCCACTACCTGCTTGATCGCCCCCAACCCCAGTTCCTCCAATGAACCTACCCAACCTCCACTTCTGCCTATGCCACCTTAACAGAGATCATATAGAGACTCCCCAGAGACTCCTTGTGTCACCACATGGAGGATCCAACAGTTTGGCTTTCCCCTTCACCAACCAGAGTCCTGGGAACCAGTGGGCCTCCACAGGTGCCCCGAACCACCTTGATGCCTGTTCTCTTGAAGGTTAAGCCTTCTATTCAAATACTAGAACAGACAAGCTCGCCATATTTGAATACTTATAGTTCTAAAGGTAGAATCATACTTTCTAAAAGATTTGTAAACCTATTTAGATGAAAGAAACAATTAATAACAGTTTATTTTTCTTAAAATGGAATGATAATCCAAATAAATTTAAGAAATTACCTGAGTTTTTCTAAGTGATTGGTACAAATACATTATCAACACATAAGCTTGTTGTTTTTTTTTTTATAGAAATCAGACTAAACATAAATTGGCTTTATTGTTCTAACATGCCGACTTCCCAGATAAATACAGAAATATGGGCTCCTTCCATAAAGAATTCACTGTCATATTCTTTAACATCCTTAAATCCCATGAGCAAATCTCCACAATACCTCATTAACTCCCTCTTTCTCTTCCTGTCTGTTACTGACTGCCAACATCATCCATGTCTCTTTTTGCCATGAAGTCTGTATATTTCTACAGATTTTTAGCTGGAATTTACTCCTACAGCATCCTCCTCCACTTAAGTACAGTAAATGGCAATCTCTTTACTGTTACAATTTACTTTCATCAAGCTTTTTTCCTGACATCCAAGATGCATTGCTGTTGTTTCTTGTACTTGTTTGCCATTCTTTCTCAGTAAATCTCTGTTTACCACTTAGGTATTTTAGTTTTTTTTTATTTAACACACCAGTGTGGAGATTTATAGAGCTACTGTGTTGCAGTTCACTGATGAACAGGCCCCTAATTGCTGCCTGCCTGCTACTTTGCATGTCCTTCACATTCATGTGGGTATGAATGAGAAAAATAAACCACATGGTTAGTGTGTGAGAGAGGAAGCTGACTAGAACCTTCCGCATTCATTTACTATCTCCTTGTGTGGTTTGGCAGCGGTGATGTTGGTGAGGGGGTGTGCAACGGGCATCTGTCTGGACGCGAGGCAGGTTTGGCACGGAATGCAGCCCCCTGCAAGGCTGCATGAGGGTGGTATCAGAGCAGAAGCCTGCTAGGCTCCAGACAGCCAGTCTGTGCATGTGTGTGGATGTGAGAAAACTTGTGTTTTTGCATGCATATGCACTGCTTTGAGAACAGGGGCAATTAAAGTGAAACCACACAAGTTTAAAAAGCAACCAAAGGTTGGCTATTGTTCTGCCTGTCACTTAAAGCGTGTTGACCTCTCTGTACAGAGTTTCGCTGTTCATCACTCTGTCACACAACTTGTCTGAGTCTGTGTGTTCCTTAATCATTTTTTTGCGCAAATTTAACACCAGGCTGTTTATTTGACCTCTGTGGTTGTTAGAACTGTGAGGCACGATCAAGCCAAGCTGCAAGTAACACAATAATATCCACACCGCCATGGCCACATGCCATACCTCCCTGTTCTCTGCTGGATAATAAGTGAACCGCCACGAAGCTGTGCTTGGTTTGAACTTGGACAGCACAACTCCCTTGGAAGATAATATTTTTGCTGGAAGTATTGTTTGTTGGAAGCTAGTACAGGATATTATCTCCTAAACAGTACCAGTGATGGAAATCATGTGATTGCACTTAAATCCTAAGGACTTTACAGGCTCAATTTGCTGATGAATGTATTACATTTGTTGCAAATAATTTACAGAAACACACTTAATATACAGACATTTTTAATTTTATTCTACAGTAAGTGGTTTTTCAAGATTTAAATGTAAGTGGAAAAGTATTCTGGTGTCTAAACCATTGAACACATTCAGTGACATCACATATTGAATTGAAGACAACATGAACAAATATCAATGGTGGTTAAAAAAGAATATTCTCAGCACAGCAGAATTTCATTTGCAGCACAAGCCGCAGACACCCGTGACACAGCAGCCGCAGCAAAACCAGCATCTAATGGGGACAGGATAATTATTTTCCCTGATGTCAAACGGCATCTGTGTGGAAGAAGAGAAAGATGAGTTCAGGTATCATCTATACAAAAAACACTAGGGGGAGTTACAGGCTCTTTAACCAGAAGATCTTATAATAGAAAATAAGCCAAGACATCAATTTAAAAGGTGAAATCTGTCCTGTGAAAGTTTACCTAGTTGTCATTAGCATTATATTTTGCTGTGGATGACTTCTGAAAGTATATCAATGTGCTACAAAACAACAGTAAAACATAAAACAAATACTAAAAGATTCGCATGCAACAAAAACTATAATCTACACCACCTTCTGTGGGCTAATTAGAAGCTCCCTATAAGAGCGTCCAGAACGAATGGTGTGCCATGAAGGTATGGCATCAGCTTCAATTTAAATAAATTGCTCTAATTGATAACATGTGATTTAATCGAATTGTCTTAACTTGTTTTTTTCAACTTGGCAACTTATAAACTAAAGAAATTAAGTGGATCAGCTTGATTGCATTTCATTTTTGAAACAATTATAAGCCTGCATTGCTGGATAGATTAGGGTGACCAGATTTGGGTTCCTGAAAAGGAGGACAGCGTGTGTTTGGGGGTGGGGGGGTGGGGGGAGGGATTGAATAACAAAAGTGAACAGATTCTGCCGGCAGATTTCTGCATTTTGAGTTAATTTATGCGTCAATAAACTGTTTCAGAGGAGTGATCACAGCGCTCTGTGTCATCAGCGATGTGTCTGTCTCACGGCCAGCTCCCAGGTTTGATTAATACTTTGTAATAAATACATGAATAAAGCACAAACATACTCAGTTTTGTTCCCGCTCTATTTTTAAATACGCAGTAGAGGTATTTAAACGTAGTAGAGGACATGTACCTGTATATAAAACCCGCGCCCTATAATCCGGTGCGCCTTATGTGTGTGTTAAATACAGTAATAGCACACATAACTGAGACTGCGCCTTTTAGTACGGTGCGCCTTATGGTCGTGAAAATACGATATATCATAGTTAGTTTGAGCAAAGTAAATGATAGTGACATGCACAGGTGTGGGGTGAAAAATCTGCAGTGTGTTGTTATGTGACAAAGCGAATACTGTTTTACAAACTTCTATAAATTTTGGCCTGATTTTAGAACAGTTTCAAGGTTTAGCCACTATACAGTTTGCTCCAAAATTTATATGTTTAAATATCTGACTCCATTCAAGCATTGCTTTTCCTTAATCATGCTGTTAGATTGTGGAACCTGCAAATTTATTGATATTTATTCTTTTTTTAATTTCAAAGTTAGAGGAGGCAAGTGTATCTTCATGAGCAGGGTCCTCATTATGCAGATTCACATCCGAAAAAACAATTTCATTTCCTGTCGGGATCAATACCACGGTTTGAATCATATTGTAATGTGTATGTAGCCCTGGAAGTTAATAGTTACACACTTTGGTGTAAACATTTGGTGTAAACATGTAGACATTTGGTAGTAGCTTGCTCTCCCTTTATATCCTAAAACCCACAGCAGTCCAGCTGATGTTTAATTGCTTTTGCTACATCTGTCTCACCTTGTCCGCACTATCTATGATTTTCAAGATGTAGTAATAATGTATTGTCTGAGATGGAAGATTAATTTTCAAAATAAATGCAACTATAATTTTGAAAGGATTTATAAAGAAACCTTTATCCTACCTCTCTGTTATCTACCGTTTTAATATTTCATTAATATCGACATTATTGCCACCTGCTGGTGCAGTACGGGCTTTGAAGAAATAGTGCAGATGCTGCTGATTTTTGTTTTAGTGAAACAGTGAGGTGGAGGTCTTATATTTTTCCGCTTTTCCTGAAATATTAATCTTGTTGTAAATCAGATTGTGAACAATCTAATCTAGTGAACTGCATAATCCAGAAAACCTAGATGAACATACCATCCACAATTCTTCTGATGACTCTTGTGATTCATTTTTGTCACTTAATGCTTCCTCTATCTGGATTTTCATCACATTTGTCTAAAAAATAAAAATAAAAATAGCCAAATGTGACAATGTTCTCATAATAGACATGCAAAAATAATTAGAACTCTTGACTCTTACCATTATAGTGGGTGAAGCAGAGATCTTCTGGGAGCAAATAAAAGTAAGTAGTAACAACATCGTAGTGGGTACAGCACTGGATGTCCTCATTTTCTAAACAGGTTACCCATTAACTATAATCTTAACAGTTACACTGTTTAAACTCTTTGGGTTGTGATTGCTTTTTATAGCATTAGTAAGAAAGCATGTATTTATATGTACTTGAGAAAATGCTCCATCCCAATGGCATGGGAATTTTGAAAATGAGCAATTATCACTCCTATCGTGTTGTTAATAGTTGTTGGAAATTCCTATAGCTTTTCTAGTCATTTCCTAGAATCTTTTACATCATCTGTTTAAATACCACCAATTACAGAGCTGTTTTGGAAAGGTTAGAGACAGCACAACTTTTTTCTTTATTTGAATTGTCCTAAAGGAACCGAGACATGAACACATTTTTAACTGCATTGCAAAGTTGTCTTAACCTCAGAGGTATAGTGGAGGATGTTCTTTTTTTGGGTGGGTCATCAAAATAAGTGGTCCTCCTAATTGTTAATCATTCTGGTGATATGTTCTTTATAAGGCCATTCTACGTTACCGGTGCTGAATCTGACATAGTGGAAAAATTGCAAATCTTCTTTTGTAAAGTAAGCTTGTGTGGGCGATGCAAACAGCAACTTTTAAACAGAGCATGCACAAGGTGAAATGGGCTCATGCACGCTCTCACACGAGTTTAATAGTTGTTCCCCCTCGGGAGCAGGTACAGAGTTGTGCATGTGCATTTTTTTTGAAAGTGGTCTTTTCAAACATTTGCAAAAATCCTCAACTATACCTTTAATAATGATTGCGTTTGATTTCCCTCTTTAAGATAAGATTCAGTTTTTGTTACCAACTGAGGATTCCAGTAAGCAGAGTCATTGGTCAAACATGGTTAAGAGGTTACCACCATTTAACAATTACATAAATTTGTCCACTGGAAAAAAGAAGAAGTTATCTATAGTTTTCCATAAAAAAGTTTGATATACCTGTTTTTCATTTCCTCTACTAACCAAAATCTTAAAGAAATATTTTCTTCATAAGCCCCACATGAAGACGGGATTAAGATACATATGTTTGACTGATCTGAGGGTACAATCTCTGAATTCACAATCACAGTCAGAATCAACTTATATAGACAAGCTTGTTTGCATAAATAGGGACTTTGACTTTGTTTTGCCATCCCTCACATAATAATCATGTAACAACAGCTGCACTGTGGAAAAAGAATTCTTAACCATAATAAAAACATCAAAGTTAAATCAAATTATAGGATTTTAGTGTATGAGTGTGCAAGTGAAGTCCATTTCATTTTATTAAAATATAAATAAAAGAGGGAACACAGGTTTCTACACTCTAAAAAGAAAAAGCTACTGCAACTTATATCAGTTGCTTCAATTGGTAACAAGTAACTGAATTAAGATGATCCAACTTCACTCTTAAAGTTTCTAAGTTGAAAACTGAAAAAAATAAAAGAATTTTTAATTATTTGAAAAGGAAAATTTAACTTTAAAATTTCTGATATTTAGTGGACTTTTATTGTTTTTTAACATTTAGTGGATAATCACTAAATATAAATGTTAAATCTATATTTTTATTATTAATGTATACAGTACTGTATGTTACATCAAAGTTTGCATTATATATCTACGTATATTTTTATATGTTAAATTTTTATCTATATCGAAATCTATTTTCAATGTCTCAATCCTAAATATAAATATATATCTTAAAGCTTTAATGTATATTTTAATCTAAATTTGAACACATATCTTAAATTAATCCTAAAAATATATATATATATATATATATATATAACATATATGTTATATATATTTTTTCTAACATATATAACATATATGTTATATAATATGTTAGAAAAAAGCAGGAAATGTAAAAACAGTGTTTCAAATAAAAAATACAACAGTAAAAACTGTTTCCCTACATTTGCTATATTCTCCCCATATATAACATAGTTGCAAATTCTAACAAACCACATCATCTTCTCTTTTGAAAATCTGTATTTTGAAAAGGTCAAAAAACAAGAAGAGTGTCAAAGATTTGTACAAAAATTCTAAACTTGTATCTATCTTTTTAAATTTTTCAAGAAAGGTATGCAATGATTAAAAAGGAACCATACACCCCATAAATTAAAGTGTTACTTATTTTTTTCCTAATCTTTCCATCTTTGTTGTGTCGTACAGGCTGTATAATACATCATGCTAATGTGTTATTTGTAAGACAGGGATTGCAGGAAATAATAATGGTGTCTGTAATATTTTATGTGATGCAGTGTCTGAATCATAAAAAAGTTTATCACCTAATAGTTTGCATGAAAGGGAAAAGTGTTTTTGTTGTATAGCTAAGTGTAAGAACTGATACCGCCTCTTACCTTTGTACTTGCCTCCGATGATCAAACAGTACAAAAACCAGTACAGCGGCTGTTGGGTTTCACAAACTTGAGTAACTTCTGTTAGTTGATCGTTGAACTATTATGTTCAGTTAAGCAACAAAGATTTCGCAACCAATCAGTGAGAAATGTCCCTGTGTTTATCTGCAGAAATTTGATCACTTACTAAGGTCTTCCATTTCAAGGCTAAAGTTCTCTATCTGCACTTAACATTAAAACAAATTCTGCTTTAGGATTTTTCTCTTTGTGAAGTTAGGTATATTATTTTACAGTTCTTACAAAACCTGTGAACAACCTGTGATCGTGACATAGTTTACCAATTTCCTGGCTGCAACTCTCAATGTTTTTTTGGGAATCTATGACATCAGAGTGCATGCAGCAAAATCAGATTTACAGTCATGGTGTACTGTAAATAATGTCTGTGTGTGTGTAATTGTGTCTATCCTGACTGGTCCTGTGTTGACTTAGGGTAACATATTCAGAGTGTATCTTATCTCTTTGTCATTGACCACTGGCGATAGGCACCAGCCCCCTGCAACATTTGGAATAAGATTAGGCATGTGGAGAAAATTATTAGAAAAAGGATGATTACTGAAATACACTGCAAAAAAAATGAAATATAAATAAATAATTCATTCTTGAATTGGGGAGGTAGGTGGGACACTTTGACAATGGAACAAGACAACGTATATTTAAAATAAGAAAAAATAATTGCATTGACTTATTGGAAGTGTATATTATCTAATCTTATTTTATGAGTAAAACTACTAATTCCATTGGTAAACCATCTTATTTACCTACTCAAATTAAGGGTAAAAACTCTTAATTTATGAAAATTGTACTTATTTCTAGATTGTTTTTTTTTTTGCAGTGCATAGCTTAAATCAGACATTTACATTAAGGTACATACAGTACCCCATTTATAATAAGGATTACAAAACAAGACAATGTATTCATAGATATCAGTTCCTACACTGCAAAATTGTTTTGCTGTGAATTTGAAATGAATAACATCAGTTGTGCATCACAATCATTATAAGGATTACAAAAATATACTGTGCAAACTAATAAAAAATCCCCAAAGTGTTTAACATAGATTAAAAAAGAAATCAAACAGCTAAAAAAGAAATCAAACAAGAAATCAAGATCCTCTACCTAGACCCACCATTGCACATACACACACAGCAGTAGGGATGGATAGACTGAAAGGACAAATTAAATTTTATTACAAACTGATTTAAAATATTTCTATTCTAAGCAGCTTCTAATGTAGCATCCCGTTATTAGAGGGAGACTTTTTAAAGCATGAAATGGTAAATGGCTTTTATCCCTATAGTGCTTTTAAAGTCAGGAGGTTTGACCAAAGCACTTTACACTAAGTTCAGTTATTGATGTTATTTACACTGCTGGCAAGCTACATAATAGCCACACCTGCCCTGGGGCCTGTTGACAGGAGGGAGGCTGCTATGGACAGGCGCCATTATCAACAGGCAATGAGGGTGAAGTGTCTTGCCCAAGGACACAACAAAACTGAAAGCCAGGGAGCTGGGGTTCGATCCGACAACAACCGACAGAGCTAACTCCTGCAACTGATCTAATGCCTTTTGTTTAGAAGCTTCCCTCTAAAAACTTGTCTGTTCCTTAATTTCCTCCACCTGTACTGGGGGAGGAATTTCTTTTTGTGACAAAAATAAATTCAAAAATGCGCGGTGGAACTCTCCTGTGAATGCACAAACATACGAAAACAGTTCTTATTAGGAATGCTAATAAGGTAAACGCAAATCTAACAAACATTTTGACTTGTTGGTGACTTTTTGGTGACTCTAAATATTAGAATTTATTCTCAAACCCTATTGAAGACAAATCAAAGCTAACAGGATAATTACTGCTAACGAGATGTACATCAAATCGATACATATATGAGTAAATTGGTGGACCCTATGTTGTTTATGATCAGGAATATTTTATCAATATTATTACTTACTTTGGTCTATAAAGCTGAGTTAGAGATTGTTCAATGTGCTTTTTGTAATGTACGAGAATCTGACCCAAGATTCAACCAAGACAGGTCAGTGACTTTAACTGGCTTTATTACAGGAAAGAACAGGGGAAAAGTTTAATGTGCAGGGCACACTGCTGTGCTCAACTGAGAGCCATTGAAGCCCGCTTGCAGACAGAGTTTGCTGGGGCAAGAGCCCGTTGGCGGCCGTCAGGTAGACGGAAGTTTCCAGTGGGGCACTAGGGACGTAATTTAGAGGGGTCCAGGTTCAGCAACAGTATGACAAATCCAGCAGCAGTACAGAAAGGGAGAACCAAGAGGGAAGGTCCAGGTCCAGTCCAGGTTCATAATCTATTAGGTTTCCGAGATCCACAAAGGTTAGCCAAAATCCAGTACTCACAGACAGAGGGGGGTCAGGCTTACAGGAAAAACAGGGTCCAAAACCCAGAGACAGAGCCAATCAAGTTTCCAGGCAGGCAGACAGAGGCAAAAACAGGGACTAACAGGCTCGGTAACAGAAAGCAGATCAGGTCGGGTAACAGACAGGTTTGCAAACAGAATAGCTGGAAGGTTCTCACCGGTAGGTTTGAGTTCATCTGGCACTGGTAGCTGATCTGAACGGGGCTTATAAGCAGGTGGAAACAGGTGAAACTAATTTAGAGCTGATTGCAGGTTAGGTGGAGCTGAGAAGGAGTGAAGAGTGGACAGATAGACCAGCCCCAGTGCCACGATTAATACAGCTTTTATTTGATTTGGGCTTGACTATTGTAGAAGCCTTTTTATATGTGAAAGAAAGATCTTAACTGTCTGAATACAGTTCAAAATACTGCTGCAAGGCATTAAACTAATACAAGAAAAAGACAACACCTCATTACAGTTTTAATCTCTTTAAGTCCGTCCGTATCACATTTTAAGAGTTCATTTGAAAGTGTTTGTCTTTATTTTTACTTTATTTTTACTGCTGCATTTCAACCCCTAACTGTATGTGCTCTCTTTCAACCTCTGACATGGTAACGGACTTGGAGTTCGAGCTGTCTTTCCAGGATAGGTCCACCTGTGGTGCTAGTTAACAGTTACCTTTTGCATATCTGTTTATTTTAGTATATCTGCTTTGATCTCCTTGAACCCAAATTGGGTTCAGCTGAAGGCCACTCACTCTGAGCCTGCTTCTGCTGGAGGTTTCTTCCTGTTAAAAGGGAGTTTTTCCTCTCCACTCTCTCTACAAACATGCCTGGTATGAGTGATTGTTAATAGGTCAATGAGTCGATGCAATCAGCTGGTTTTCCTTAGATAGAAAAGTTTGAACCAATCTGACTGTATGATCTGGTTGAATTGGCTCTGTAAAGTGCCTTGAGATGACAGGTGTTGTGAACTGGTGCTATGTGAATAAACAGACTTGAATTGAATTGTGTTCAATGCAGTTGAGTAATCAAATAAAAATGATTCTCACAGGGCTGCCTGCCTTGCACAAATAATAGTGGCTTTGTTAAAGCAGGAGTATGATGGCATCTCCAACTCCACTGAGATAAGCAAACTGCAGTTTTTTTGCTGAAGGGAATCATCAGAAGTCTCTCTAGGACCTTCATGATGTGGACTGTCAGGACAACAGGTGTATGGTCATTAAGGAAAGTTGGGTGAGTCTTCTTTGGTACTGAAACAAGACAGGAGGTCTTGTGCATCACTGGAACTGTCTCTCTGGTCAGGCTAAGGTAGAAGAGGTGTTGTATCCCACAGAGCTGTGCTGCACAGGCCTTCAGCACTCTGGGGCTGACACCATCAGGGCCTGCTGACTTCTTATGATTCAGTCTCTCTAGCTGCCTCTTCACTTAACTTCTAGAAACACACAGCTGGAGCGCAGAGTGAGAAACTGATGCCTTATTTTGGAACCCCTTAATTCCCATTGTGTGGCTTTCAGCAGCATCTTCAACTTTTCCTGAACTGTTTAACACTCTAAAGTTTTCAGCATGAAAGAGTCTAAACAAAATCACTTAATGGGAGAACATTTTTTTTTTCTAAATGACCTTAATGTTGACCTATATATGATTCATTAGTTTTCTCATTGTTTGCTGTCTGTATATTTTAAGATGTTTCCAATGAGATGCTGCAGATGTTCTATATGTCTGTTCTGGAGATTGTGAACTCGTCTGCAATCATCTACTGGAGAAGCAGCACCATAGCAATTGCTTA
>NW_015152476.1:21383-22630 GCF_000732505.1 Cyprinodon variegatus
CAGAGGTTAAGCTGAGCGAAGGGCAGCTGGGGAAAGCCGACCTGTTCGATTTTATACACACAACCATGCAAACAAACTCACATCTAAGGACAATTTAGAGAGGCCAATTAACCTAACATTCATATTTTTGGACTGTGGGAGGAAGCCGGAGTACTTGGAGATTAATAAATAATAATCCTTCTTAATGTTTGCTTGTGGTGTCCATTAGGGCTCAGTGTTCAGCCCTGTGTTTCTAATTTTAAATATAAATGATATCTAAAGTGAATAAATGTTCCCATCAAATCTGAAATACATTACTAAAAACCTAATGTGAATATAATGTTTTATGATTTTTAACAAATCAAAACTAGTTATTTGGAAAACCTCCAAGTTCAAGTTAAATGACAAACCTTTTTTTTTTTTAACTTACTTTAACTTAGCTTACATGAACTATGTAAAATCTAAAGAGTATTGTGGTTGTTGGGAAGTTAACGCACCTCCTAAATTCCTAAAGTCACTGTCCAGGATTTATATTTATATTTTTTATTTTATATTTATTTAATAAACACCAAAAATATTGGTCATATTTGGTAAAGCCTGGCTTTTTAAAGCTTATTTTTAACAAATTTTGCAGGGCCTCCATGTGTTAACATCCTCTGAGCACTGTAGAACAAGTTCATACAGGCCACATAAAAGCCTGTGCAGTCATGCACTCTTTGGAGGTTACTATTCTGAAACTATCAATCATTCTCAGTTACTGAGTCAAGCAACGTAAAACTAAAACATTTCATCTAAGCTGTGCTTTTGAAAAAACAAACTGTTCGGAATTTCTCATTCACACACTTTGATCTTTCAACACAACAAGGACACAGGAAATGTTTGGAGCGAAAACCTCTGGATAACATTGAATAAATAAATTTTACTGTCCCATTGACAAATATAAAAATTCCTGGAAATGTTACTTTCACTTTACATATGTTAAAGAAATGCAATGTCAAAGAACAGATAACATTAAATCATTATCCTACTGTACCTCCATTCCTGTCATCACATAGTGGGAAAATACAAAGTTGCTTCATATCATAGTGTCAGTAATTATGCAAAAGCTGCTTAAGTGGGTATAAATACAGAACATCTCAGACATTCAGTCATCAAACTGACCAGATCAGAGTAAATCTGTGATTGAATTGTTTCAACCTGTCCAGCTCTCCTAACATGAAGACGTTCACCGTTGCCATCGCTGTGGCCCTCGTGTTCACTTTTATCTG
>NW_015152476.1:24801-25789 GCF_000732505.1 Cyprinodon variegatus
ATGTTGCAGAAACTGTTTGTTTATTGAAATTTTTTATCCGTCTCTGTCCAAATGGGTCAGGCTGATATTTAAGCACAGATTCCAATATTCTATGCAGTGCCTTTTACCAAAGTGCCGCTCTTCTTTCCTGATTTTAATTTGGTCACATCAAGGGGTTTTTGAGTGTGGACGCTAAGTTTATGCTGCTACATACAGGTCCTTGTCAGTTCATTCTTTTCCATAATGTATTGATAAAACTTGAACATTCATATATTTTAGATTCATTGCACTCTTACTGAAATATTTCAGATCTTTTATTGTCTTAATACGGATGATTTTGGCATACAGCGCATGAAAACCCCAAATTCCTATCTCACAAAATTAGCATATTTCATCTGACCAATAGAAGAAAAGTGTCTTAATACAAAAAAGGTAAACCTTCAAATAATTATGTACAGTTATGCACTTAATACTTGGTCGGGAATCCTTTTGCTGAAATTACTGCTTCAGTGCAGCGTGGCATGGAGGCAATCAGGCTGTGGCACTGCTGAAGTGTTATAGAGGCCCAGGATGCTTTGATAGCTGCCTTTAGCTCATCCAGAGTGTTGGGTCTTGCTTCTCTCAACTTTCTCCTCACAGTATCCNCTATATAAATCACCCAGGCCTCGTTGTTTATCACTAAAAGACAATTAAAATAAGTTGCTCCAAATTCTATCTTGTGAAATGTGCTATATAAATAAAATTTACCTTTACCAACAAATGTATATCATATCAGTCTTAGCTGCTACTGTAGCTGTGGTTAAACTTCATACTTGGTGTAGCTGAAAAGCTGAATATTGTATGTACAGTTATAATAGATAAAGTTTATAACATAATGAACTCTTTGAATAGTTTTGTTTGAAATGAATACAATAGTCCACTTATATATCAGATATGTTGCAGAAACTGTTTGTTTATTGAAATTTTTTATCCGTCTCTGTCCAAATGGGTCAGGCTGATATTTAAGCAC
>NW_015152476.1:27363-29261 GCF_000732505.1 Cyprinodon variegatus
GTTATGATCTGGGGTTGCTGCAGTTGGTCAGGTCTAGGTTCAGCAACAGTATGTGCTCAAAGAATGAGGTCAACTGACTACCTGAATATACTGAATGACCAGGTTATCTTTTTCTTCCCTGATGGCACAGGCACATTCCAAGATGACAATGCCAGGATTCATCGGGCTCAAATTGCGAAAGACTGGTTCAGAGAGCATGGCACATCATTTTCACACATGGGTTGGCCACCACAGAGTCCAGACCTCAACCCCATTGAGAATCTTTTGGATGTGCTAGAGAGGGCTTGGCACAGCGGTCAGACTCTACCATCATCAATGCAAGATCTTGGTGAAAAATTAATGCAACACTGGATGGAAATAAATCTTTTGACATTGCAGAATCTTATTGAAACAATGCCACAGCGAATGCGTGCGGTAATCAAAGCTAAAGGCGGTCCAACAAAGTATTAGATTGAGTGACCTTTTTTTTTTTGGTGGCGACTTTTTTTTTGGCCAGGCACTGTATTAGACATAAATAATGTTCTTTGCACTAAATGTGTAAAACAGGCTATTTTAAGTGACATCCTTTGAACAGATACACAACTACTTGCGGGTTATTTGCCTTACAAATAAATTACCACCAGAAAATATTTCAGAAACTGCAAGAACATGAAAGCATATGATCTTATTACATACAGGAATATGGAACTGAGTAAAATGTAAGTATAAACAAAGTATAAGAAATAAAAATAATTGCCTATGCGGATTTTAATTGTCTATAAACAATAATAAACATCGAGGCCTAGATGTTTTATGTAGGAAAACTGCACACATTTGCTGGTAAGAATTATTTTATTTTTCAAAATGATTTGTTGGACAGTATTACAAAGTCAAATCAGATTACTTATTTGTATCGAAAGGATATATCATCCCCTTAAGACTGTTAAACAGTAATACTGCTTTATCTGGTAAATAAATACATCTCTGTAATTGGTTAGTGTTTGGCAATCAGTAAGAATGCAATTTAATACAGCTGTTGCTAAATATGCAACAGAAACATATGTTGCAATCTTTTTTTTTTTTATATTTCCATATATGTACCAAGTCATATAGAATCTGTATGAAAGGTCCTTATTTACTTTAATGTCTTTCTAGCTTTTAATTTCTTCCAGCATACAGCACAGTTTATGAAAGCAATCTACCTACTTTCACTTCTAAATGAACCACAGATTTAGATTTACCTCATACCTTACTTATATCTTATAACATATATTTCAAGAGTCAGCTGGCATATTTGAATACAGTTACTGAACTGTGGTCAGTCAGAACCTCTATCAGATCAGGATCCTATTTACCAGCTGTTCTATCAACACTGACAACCTATATAAGGTCAATTTGGCTTCCTAGATGTGATGTAGGGAAGATGGATATTTAGGGAATATATAAAATTAATAAAATTGAAAACTGAAATTCCTCCTCCTCAGAAGCTGGTGATTCTGGCTAAACATCCTTTAATTTGTCTAATGCATCTGCTATGACTTATATCAAATATTTTTACATAACCAACTTCAGATAAAATCCTAATCCATGAGCCTTTAGCCAGTATGAAGTTTAACCACAGCTACAGAAGCAGATAAGACTAAAATTATTTACATTTATATTTAACTATAATAAACAACAAGACCTAGGTGGTATATGTAGGGAAACTTTACACATTTGCTTGTAAGAATTACTTTTATTGTGAAAAATTGTGTTGGACAGTAATTACAAACTCCAATCAAAATAAGTATTTTTATTCAAATGATATAACAGTTTAAACAGCAGAACTACTTTATCTGTGAAATAAATACATCTCTGTAATGGTTTAAGTGTTTGCAGGCTGGTGCCAGGACTCCTCAGAATTTGCAGCAGGTTCCACA
>NW_015152476.1:32459-33883 GCF_000732505.1 Cyprinodon variegatus
ATGACAGGAATGGAGGTAGGATAATGATTTTTGGATGTTAGCTGTTCTTTGACATTTCATTTCTTTAACATATGTAACATGAAAATAAAATGTCCAGGAATTTTTTTTCTGTGCCAATGGGGCAGTTGTCCCAAACATTTCCTGTGTCCTTGTTGTGTTGGATGATTAAAGTGTGTGAATGGGAAATTCCAAAAAGGAGAGAAGAGCAAACAGTTTTTTTTCTTAAAAGCACAGCTTACATGAGATGTTTTAGTTTTACATTGCTTGACTCGGTAACTGAGGATGATTGACAGAATATTAACCTCCAAATAGTGCATGATGCTCAGGTTTCTTTGTGGCCAGTGTGAAGCTATTCTACAATCCTCAGAGGATATTAACACACTGAGGCCCTGCAAAATTCACAGTTATAGAATCAAAACAATTAAAAAACAATCATGGTGTTTCTCTGCTGATTTAAATCATGAGATGATTTTGCAATGTTCATCAGGAAATAAATCATTGGTGAAAGATAAGTTAATATGTACATATGTTGATTGCAGTACTGTGTAATGAGTATTACTTTTGATTATACTTTTAATAATTTTATGTCAGTTACATCCCAGTAAGCCACTGTTTTATTAATATAGTTATTTATTATTATTAATTATTAGTTATCCTTATGGTTTGCTTTGAAATATGTTTACATGGATTTGCTGACTTTAAAGTCGATTATTGTAATATTTCCAATGAAGCCAAACATTGTTTCAAGTTATTCTTAATTTTGATGGAAAGCTAAAGTACAAAGTTGAGAAATGTCACACTATACTGTGGCAAGGAACAGTTTGTACACGTGAGTCACTGCTCACAGCATTTACTGTAGGTTAATGTTTAGTAGTTCAGAAAATATTCTTGCAAATGTTGCCTAACCAAACTGCTCTCTCTTGTCCGTAATTGTCGTGTGTTTGTGCATGGATGTATGTCTATCCACTGCAATAGACTGACAATCTATTGTGAATGAAAGATATTTACTTACACCTCCAAGCCGAAGAGGTTCATGGGTAACAAAAAACTTTCGATATCACTTTCTAATGAATGTATGTATTAAATGAAATGAAACACTTAGACCACAACCTTAAAGTAATAATACATTACTCAACAGTTTAACTTCAACAGTCAAAAGCAGCTCTGAACAAATGGTTTTTTAACTTTTACTTAAAAGAACTCATGCTTTCAGCATTTTTACATTCTTCTGGGAGTTTATTCCAGATAAATGGAGCATAGGAACTGAATGCTGTTTCTCCATGTTAGGTTTTAGTTCTGGCCTGTTAGGTTAATTGGCTCTCAAAATTCTCTTTATGTGTCATTGGTTTATCACGCATAAGGATTTGTTGCAATGTTCAGGAGGTTAATACTCTCCTGAACATTGCAACAAATCCTTATGCGTG
>NW_015152476.1:35906-38148 GCF_000732505.1 Cyprinodon variegatus
AATTTCCAACCCTTTGTTGTTGTCCTTATTACTTTTTTCCCCCTTGTTTACATCTCCATGTAGCATAATCTTTTAACTCTTTACAAACTGTGTTTTTTGTAAATTGAAAGCAAACTACAAGCAAACACATAAGTCATGAAGTTTTCAAGAATATTTATTGAGGGGTAAGATTTATCATGACACCAAAAATTACACCTCTGATCAAGTTATCCAAACACTGAGTCTAAACATCATAGTTATACTCATAAAGCATTAAAAACAATGTTTAGTATGGTAACACCTTTTGGTTGTAAAGCACCATCCACATTGTTACAATGAAAGCATAAAAACTGCTTAGATCCATAAAAAGCAACGATTTATTGAACTGCATTTTTTTCCCTGTAGTTCATTTATCTTCATGCTGTTTTTAGGCCTTTTCTAGAATCTGCAGCAGATGCCACAACCTCTCATTCCAGGGCAGCAACCGCAGCAGAAACGACAGCGACGGCGGCGCAGCATAGCTCTCTCATATGGCATCTGTAAATAAAAAAATAGTATCATTTCAAATATGAAATGCTGTAAGACTGAAATATGTTCAGTAACCTTTAACTCCATGTATTAATTGAAAAAAGTAAACCCCACCTACTATATAACTACGAAATATTCAGAAATATTTCTATATATGCGTAGTATTTTATTTATTCACTTGACTGACCTTCCAGGAGTCCGCTGGCATGTCTTCACCTTCAGCGATTGGGCTGACATTGGCCAATCCATCCATCAGTTCAGCACCCTGTAAAAGATGTTGTTAATTTTGACCAAGTATGCTAATGTTGTGACTAATATGAACGTAAAAATTAAAGTTTCAATGCTCTTACTTCAATGATCATGTCAGCGGATCCCTCATGGATCCCGATGACTGTCACCATGATGGCCGCAGCAACCGCAAGAGTGAAAGCCTTCATTTTGGGAGTGTTGGTCCAGCTGGAGCTTCAAAATCAAGTGAAGTTGCTTAGATTTTGATGTCTGAATGTAAGAAAAGGGCTGGTATTTATACCTACTTTGGTTGGTGTTGCAATGAGGTATTTCCACTCTGTGATTGACAGAGCAGAAGTAAGATATTTCAAAAGCATTGCAAGCATGAAGAGTTCAGCTGCATAATTTCACTTTTGCAAAAGTAGCACATTTGGCAATCCAACTTTTTTCTTAATACCCTCTTTACAGTAGCATGCAATGGATTAAAACAAAAATGCATACACCTGTTAAAATAATGCCTTAAGTACAGTTTATGTAATTTAAGATCTTATTTTATTTTTGTTTTTAAAGAAGTATAAGACATGTAATTTAAACAGTACCCTGCACATTGGCCCATAATGGTCACTGCAGCGGACAGCTGTTTAAGAGTTTTTTCTATTAAAAGGTATGGTGTACATTTTAACACACATTCAGTCTTAAACTTTGCCAGATATCAGGCAAAAAAGTTGTAAAATATCACAAAAATAACGCTTTGGAACTCTGGTCTGAAGTAAAAAGTTGTGAGTTCTCAGGTGAAATGGTGTCAGGAATAAACCTATAAGTTCTCAGGGTTTTATAATTAAACTTATCAAGTTTTATTGGTCAGGAAATTGAGTTACAGTAAATTTTGAAAAAATTAACTGAATTTTCATTTTAATTAAGCAACATTTTCAGCTAAAACACAAAGTGTATGTCACAGAAAGCATATTAGCTGAATTCATTAAAGCTGTCTAAGCTTTCTGCAATGAGTCATAGATAATAGGCCAGGAAGGATATATGGACCGATCCTTTAAATCCAGAAAAGAAGGACACATATTAGCATTTTCGCTTTTAAGAGGCTCTTTCTATGAGCATTCCTATGACCTGAGACCTGATTTTATTTATTGGTCACAAGTGGATTATATTGTAAATGTAAAAAAATGAAAATAAAAGAAAGTACCGGGATTATATTTATAATATATAGAAATGTTAAAGCAATAATGTAATTTCAGATTTTTTTATTTTAAAGACGTAGTTTATGTATAAACAAGAGATGGGAAGTAACGAAGTACAAATACCTTGCTACTGTACTCAAGTAGATTTTTCTGATACCGGTACTTTTACTTTACTTTACTACTTATTTTTATGGCGACTTTTTACTTCTACTCCTTACATTTTTACACAAATATCTGTACTTTCTACTTCTTACATTTTAAAATCATTGAATCATTTCAATGGAGTTACCGTTATTATTTTTCACGTCATCAAT
>NW_015152476.1:40139-43345 GCF_000732505.1 Cyprinodon variegatus
AGTACGGAAAGTGAGTACTTTTGCCATGTCTGATATTAACATGGTAATAGAAGTCCCACATTCTTAAAGCAATAAAAAGTCTTGCAAACATATTTTATCCCTTTATAGATATTTTATGAAGTATTAATTTAACCATTATGGGAGATTTACAGTTGTGAGCTCAGGTTTTCTAATGTAGGCCTAAAAAATAAGGCTTTAGATCATTCAACTGTTTAAAAGTATGCCGAGCCGTGTTTGGCAGCATACAATGAAAAACAAATGTTCTGGACTTATAAAACCCAGTTTGTTTTATTGAGTTTAAGTTTAAGTTTATGCTGTTGTATGTTTAGTGCTTAAGTGAATGAAAGTTGTTTTTAATCCAACCTAGGAAGAATAGTCTGTTATGACAAATCAGTTCATCAGAAGGATCAGGTTTTTTTCAGAATTTGCAAAAAGAGTCACAATTTAAAGGAAATTGATTATTATTTAGATTAGAAATTTGGAAGACAACAACATTGCATGTGCTAAAATGTCAGGTGCCATTGTGCCATTCAGGTCAATCAGTTGGTTTCATCAGCACAACCATGAAAACATGAAACAACGAAAACCTCACTCCAGCACTTTTATATAGAGTTACAACATTCAGTCTCCTTTGAAGGAATTCAGCAGGCTTATTAGCCAACTCTACTTTGCAAAACCTTTCTAAAGCGTTAGACTGTGGGGACATCTCTTGCCCTATTGCCTCTTAAGGTGAAACCACAGAGTTTTATTGACGTTTAGATTGAGACACTGGCCTGGCTATTACAACTGTTATGTTTAGTTAAGCTGTCTTCTATTATGAATTAAATGCTTGCTAAAAATAAGGGTTTTTCTACACTTATGATAATTGCCAGCATTCTTTTGAACCTAATATAACTTCTGGATCTGGGTTCCTCATATTATAAAACATTGTCCTTGCAAGGCTTTGTAAAATGTGAGCGAGGTTTTGTATGTGCAGATAAGATAAGGGGCATTAATATTGTAACCTTAACTTTAAGTTTACATGGGATTGTGATATGTAAACAACCAGTATTTGAAACATGCTTCAGTGGAGACAACCCTTCAGGGATTTTAAACACAAATTTTTTGAAAAACAAAAATCCCTTTTCTTTCATGTTTTCTAAATCTGTTGATTCTTGTTCTACCTATACTTTTAATATATACATCATGGTTTGGGGGTTTTCTATGCATTTTTTTTTTACACATTTTATATTTTTGTAATGAAATCCATTCCAGAGTTTTGTTACAGCCGTGCCTGCTATTGATTTTGCTCAAGGATGGAAATGAGAACCAGTACTAGGACAGTTCAACTTTATTGTTGATCAGCTAGATGCAATGTAGACAACATTCCCCTAAATTTGAAGTCATGAAGCTTATATTTAGCAAAACTTAATGTAAAAAAAAAAACTGCATTAGCTAAAGCTGTTTGCATTTATGAAACAAATAAATTCCCTAATTTTTATAATCTTGATATTTTTTCACAAAACATAAATTTCCTTTAAATGTATGTAAATTGCACCTCGATGGATGGTTGACAAAGCTTTGAACTTGTCACCTATGGCAGTCAAATTCTTTTTTGCAGTAAATAGACATAACTTTAACAGAAATGTGTGGACTTTATTGTCAAACACTTATAAACTTGTTATTAGACACCACCTCAATGTGCAAATAAAATACAGACACAAAAAATTAATAATACCGATCAAAGTCAAAAAATAACCTTAATATGCGAATAATTTCAGCTTTCTTTACCTTTAGCCTTTTTATGTCAACATATACATCAAAACAAAAGCTATAAAAAACTTGATTACTTCTTGCACTGGGAAAAAATCGAAATCTATATACCGTAAGTAATTTTTTTTCTGAAAATAAGTTCATTTGTTTGGATTGAGGAGGAAAAAGAGACATTTTGCCAATGGAACACGACAATTTACATTTAAAATAAGAAAACACAGTTGCATTGCCTTATTTCAAGNTTTATATTTTAAAGACATAGTTTATGTATTAACATGGTAATAGAAGTCCCACATTCTTAAAGCAATAAAAAGTCTTGCAAACATTTTTTATCCCTTTATAGAGATTTTATGAAGTATTAATTTAACCATTATGGGAGATTTACAGTTGTGAGCTCAGGTTTTCTTATGTAGGCCTAAAAAAATAAGGCTTTAGATCATTCAACTGTTTAAAAGTATGACGAGTTATGTTTGGCCGCATATAATAAAAAACAAATTCTCTGGACTTATATAACCCAGTTTGTTTTATTGAGTTTAAGTTTAAGTTTATGCTGTTGTATGTTTAGTGCTTAAGTGAATGAAAGTTATTTTTAATCCACCCTAGGAAGAATAGTCTTAGGTCATGACAAATCAGTTCATCAGAAGGATCAGGTTTTTTTCAGAATTTGCAAAAATAGTCGCAACTTATAGGAAATAGATTTATTATTTAGATTAGAAATTTGGAAGACAACAACATTGCATGTGTAAAATGTCAGGTATCATTGTGTCATTCAGGTCAATCAGTTGGTTTCATAAGCACAACCATGAAAACACAAAACAACGAAAACCTCACTCAAGCACTTTAATATAGAGTTACAACATTCAGTTTCCTTTGAAGGAATTCAGCAGGCTTATTAGCCAACTCTACTTTGCAAAACCTTTCTAAAGCTGTTAGACTGTGGGGACATCTCTTGCCCTATTGCCTCTTAAGGTGAAACCACAGAGTTTTATTGACGTTTAGATTGAGACACTGGCCTGGCCATTACAACTGTTATGTTTAGTTAATCTGTTTTTTATTTTGAATTAAATGCTTGCTAAAAATAAGGATTTTTCTACACTTCTGTTAATTGCCAGCATTCTTTTTAACCTAATATAACTTCTGTATCTGGGTTCCTCATATTATAAAACATTGTCCTTGCAAGGCTTTGTAAAATGTGAGCGAGGTTTTGTATGTGCAGATAATTGGGAATTTATATTGTAACCTTAACTTTAAGTTTACATAGGATTGTGATATGTGAACAACTAGTATTTGAAACATGCTCTAGTGGAGACAACCCTTCAGGGATTTTAAACATAAATTTTTTGAAAAACAAAAATCCTTTTTCTTTTATGTTTTCTAAATCTGTTGATTCTTGTTCTACCTATACTTTTAATATATACATCATGGTTTGGGGGTTTTCTTCATTTTTTTACACA
>NW_015152476.1:46474-47594 GCF_000732505.1 Cyprinodon variegatus
TGTTCTTTTTAAAAGTGTTATTAAAGAGTACCTAGCACTTTGGCATGTAATAGTCATTAGATTTGGAAGCTGTTAAATAGCTTTTTTTCTATTTAATGCAAATGTACAGTGTACATTTTAGCACATCCTCGGGTCTCAGGCAGAAACATTGTCAGATCTCATGGTGTCAGGTCTTTTAGGGATACACTTATCAGGTCTTTGGTCTCAGGATAACCAGCTCTTTTTAAAATTAAGTTAAATATTTACAAAATCAGAAGAACTTTTACGTCATCAAAACTTGATTTACCGAAAAAAAATCACAGAAATGATATCACGGAATGCACAATATATACATTTTTTAATCACAAATTTTGCCACTGTGGTCTGTCTTTGCTGTCAAGCTTTCTGCAATGTTTCACATGAAATTGTAGGAAATTGGATCCATCCATCAAATCTTTTCAAGGTTGCTGTAACTAAACCTTTACTTAACAGTCTTTTGACCCAGGTGATTTGGTCAAATATAGACCTATATCTCAATCTTCCTTTCTTATCTAAAATTCTTTACAAAATTGTTGCTAAATATGTGTGTGACCATTTACGCCATAATTAACTTTTTTAACTGTTTCAGTGTGGTTTTAAAGCCCATCTCCACACTAAAACAGCTCTGATGAAACTCACTAATGATATTGTAATGGCCTCAGATAATGGTCTTGTATACAGTATGTACTTGTCCTCTTAGATCTCAGTGCTAAATTTGATACAGTTCATCATAATGTTATTTTGGAAAGGCTTGAGCAGTTTGTAGAAATTGGGGGAATTGCACTAGGCTGGTTTAAATCGTATTTATGTAACAGATTTCAGTTAATGATAAATCTTTCTCATCCTTCAGGGTTAACTGTGGAGTACCACAGGGATCAGTGCTAGGACCAATTTCTTTACTATATATATGGTCCTCATATGATCATAAGTGCATTAATGTTTAACCTGCTAAAAAGTGCTGATCCAACCTATTTTATTTACAATATTCATAATTTCATTTAATATGCCATCATTGCATTTTAATAATTTATAACTCTACTTTAGTCTGTTATTTAGACTCAAAAAGAATAAATATGTCACAAATAACAGAAGTTATTTATTT
>NW_015152476.1:50976-52145 GCF_000732505.1 Cyprinodon variegatus
AACTATAATCAAGACTCTGCATCACACTTAAAAACATCATATTTGCACTACCAACATGGCAGATTTTTATCAGAATCCCTTTAAATAGAACACAACTCAATGTTCTACTGCATTTTGCACCATATTTATTTATGTCTTACTTTTCTCCCATACTGTTTACATTCTCATCACTGCTGAACTCTATAAATGGTAATGTTCATTTCACTGTTGTAAGCTGCCCATTCACTGTTGAAAAGCTGTATGCATCAAAATTTCATATACACTGTGTATACACGATAACAATAAAGTTTGTCTAAGAAAAACAAATTGCATGAACTCAAACTAGAATTACAGAGAACCATGAGATATTTCATAATATCAATAGCATCAGCCTCACAATCATTATCTCGTTGTCCAGAGTGCGAATGATGCAGCTCTATACTGCTCCCTTTAAGAATAACAGAGAGAGAGAATCAAGGAACTATGGCAACAATATATCAATGTTTGGTACTGTATATTCAACTCATTGTCTAGTCCTATAAAATTTTCCCTATTAAGTAGGTAACCAACACATCGACTCATTGACTCAAAGGCAATCCCTGTACTGCACTGTAACAGGTTACAGTATAGTATCATATGCAGTGATGAAATTCACACATTCTGTTTTTCAGAGAGTAATGGAAATAGAGGCCAACAGGATCCCACATTATTCCATAAACATAGAAGAGGCCAGATTCAGTCTGGCCACAAGGTATTGATTGAAAAAATGGCCACAATTTATGTGCCAGGACAGAGAGGGGCAAATATTACCATGTGCAGCAATTACACATCAGGGAATTGTGTAAAATTGTTCTTGTGCTCATAATGTGAATAGTAATTCTACCGTACCCCAATAATAAACAGTATTGGGAAAAAAAATAATTTACCTCTTACTGGAAGCTATACCTGTAATGACCAGAAACGGAAGAGCCAGAGTTCAACCAGAGGCAACAGCCAGCAACCGGAGCTTCTGAAAGTAGATTTGAAAGTTCAGTGACAAGGCAGAAACAGACGGCAATGTTTCTAATGTTGAATTGTAGTTCACTAACCTTCTCAGAGTTTGGGGAGAAACTTTGAGAGTCAGTTGCCGTGTGACATCACTGATTAACCTAGAAGGATTTCTGAATCCATCCAGGTTGGTTTTGAGAAAT
>NW_015152476.1:52468-54862 GCF_000732505.1 Cyprinodon variegatus
AAAACACTGAATTAAACATTTAAAAACAAACATGCTTCATTGATATATATACAAAAATGAATATTTAGGAACTGTATTTATCAAACATTATACTGGGCAAGTAAAAATTGTTTCTGGGCAAATGAAATGTGAAAGTCACTTGCCCAAAGGGCAAGTGGTAAAAATCCTTAACATCAACCCGTGTGCATAAAAGTAAAGTGGAAAGAAAAAATGAATTAATCTAAAGGGGAATGATTTTGCATTCAGGCCTCTTTAGTCTAACAACTCAGAATTAGAATAAACGAAATGCCTTCAGAGGTCAATCAGTAAATTGAGCTCCCCCGTGTGGCATTTAATCCTAAAATAAACTGAGCTGTTCTGTTTCTGACCTCAGAGGTGTGTAAAAGAACATTAGTGATCAACCATCATCTTCAAGTCCATGGAAAAACATCAAACAGGTCAGGTTAAACTGGAGAAATTTAAAGCAAGGTGAGGTTCTAAAATAATATCCAAACCTTTGAACGTATCAAAGACCACTTCTCAATCCATGATCTGCAAATACTGTAGTAGGACCTACCGAAGCATGTTGTCCTCTTACACTAAGCAAAGAACTGTTAAGCTCAGTGGGAACAGCATCATGTATGGATGCTGATTTCTAGCAGGAAAAGGAATGCAAATCCGTTAAATAAAAGATGCAAGGATCTAAATGTTGGACAATCTGAAAACCTGATGTAGCATGGGAAAAAAGATGTAAACTTGTAGCAGAACTTTAGCTCCATGCAGGATAAAGTTACTGGCTACAAGTTTAACTCCTCCCAACCACTTAGTGTTGCACTCCTCCGCTCTCATTCTGTACTGTTTTCCAGCCAGTTGCCAGGTCGGCTGCCAATGATACATTTACGTTTGTATTAGCAAAAGTTTAACTTACCTTTTCATAAAGAAAGCAGCAACCTCTACATGGCTCCACCTTCTTCGCAATCAAGTTGCAATCAAGGCTAATTTTTATTTTATTTTATTTTTTTGGCTTGACTGATGAATTTAACCCTGAAATTTGTCACAATTTTTATGGAGTTTGGTTGAGGACCCAAATCCAGAGACCAGGAGCCTGCGGTGAATCCTAAAGATTTAATGACTAACTAAGGCAAAATCCAAACATGCAAAAATACAAAGGACCAGAAAACATCAAGGGAAACTCACCTGGGGGGGGGCCAGAGATGAGGAATTATAAGGAGAACAGAACAAAGGATGGACTAATGAGCTGAATATGGAGCAGGTGTGAGTGGAACTAACTAGAAGGAAACCAAGGGGAAAGGAAACAAACACAAGGGGGCAACAGAGAGTAACTAAAGACTGCTTGAATATAATGGCAAATAAAGCAAAGATCAACAAAACAGAACAACTAATAACTGAAAACGAAAAACTACCAAAAAGGGAAGAACCATAACAAAAATAAGCCAATTTTTCAGCTATTTTATGAAGCTACTAGGATCTGGTAACGCTTCTGCTCTGTCTCACATGACTTTAACCTGGTATTGGTGAAGAATCATTTCCTGTCTACATTAGCATCATAAATAGTAGTAAATCTTCATTCAGAAAAATATATGTTTTTACTTTGCAGCACTCTAGTGTTGTAATGTATTATTTTTGGAAAAAAAAGTTGTCTTTGATGATAAAGTTGTAGCTATGATCTTAAGAACACAACCAGAGCTGCTAGAGTGAATCAGATCAAACATTTTATAGTCTTAGAATGGATGTACGAGTCAACGCTTTAACCTAAATCAGACTTACTGAGATAGATTCATATTTCAGTCTAAATATCCCCAATGACCCACAGTTGTAGGTGCAGAAAAAGTTGGTTCCATTAAAGAGACAGTGTGTAAGATTTATCTCCATCCAGTTGTGCACTATATGAATAACAAACGACAGCCTGGGGCCTCCTATCAATATGACACCAAGTATAGAAGCTGCAGATTGACAGTCTACTCTTTCAGAATGGAGGAGACATATCAACCTTCTTCATGATAAATCTGCTAAAATAAATGCTGAAATACATGAACAACTTTACAACTTAATCTCTCTTAACATATCAGCTTAAATTGGATTATTAAAAACATGGAAAATATCTCTGAAATCAGCAGAGAAAAACATACAGTCACATGCAGATACAGTAAGCCCATATTGGATAGGTTTTCACATTTCCTTCTTTAATCTGCCTTTTCTATCTATGCTTCTTTTTCTATGTCTTCTTCTGTCTCCTTGAACCCTAGTCGTCCTCAGCAGATGGCCGCTCACACTGAACCTGGTTCTGCTGGAGGTTTCTTCCTGTTCGAAGGGAGTTTTTCCTCTCCACCTTCGCTATAAGCTTGCTTGGTGTGACGGATTACCCTCGAGTCAATGAGTCGATGCAATCAACTG
>NW_015152476.1:55164-57697 GCF_000732505.1 Cyprinodon variegatus
TGCTATATAAGTAAACTGAATTGAATTTAATCTTATCTCACCTTGCAAATGTTTTGCTACTCGCAGTATTTTCCTTTTCCCTATATTTTGTGAGTTAGCATCATTTATCTCCTCACAGCAGGTTTTGTTTGTGTTGTTTGTTTGCACTGAGCTGCTCTCTATTGTCAGTGATTGCAGCCTTACTGCTTTGTAGTGTTTTTTCTTTCCTGTGTGTTCTGCTTGATAGTCTTATTTTTATGTTCTCATGCCTCATTTTTGTATTTGCTGTAAATCCATGTATATGCAGGGTGTTTGCATCCTTCAGCTACATTGAGATTTACCTGCTTTCCATTATTTATATTTTAGACGGAAAGTCATATTCATTTAAAAAAGGTAGACATGAAGTAACCTGGTGAAACAAAAAGCAAAGGTCCATTCCTATTTATTCCCCTCTCTAGAGAAGTGTTTGACGTGTGGGTGGATAGGGAAATAATGAGGTTGACATCAGGACGCTATCAGCCAACTTTTCTTCTGCATCCCCAGTAGAAATGTTGCTCTAGCTATGTTGCTAAAAAGTTGTTCAAATGTGAAACCAGAAAGACAGTATAGTATGTCTTAGACTTAGATTTATTTAGTCATTTTGTATACACGTGTAAAAAGAAAGCTTGCTTAAAAAAGCTCTAGACAATTTCATATTTTTAAAGTGCAGCCTTAAAAAAAGTAATAAATACATAAAAACAATAGTAATATAAACATATGACTGTACATTTACAGTTCTAATATTGATTTTTTTCTTGTAAATAAAATAACCCATTTTACAAAACATTCAGAAGTCTAATGACTGCTGGACCTGCATCTGATGCTTCAAAGCCTTTTTTCCAAAGGGCAGCAGGGAGAACAGTCCATGGTGGGGGTTTGAGGGGTCATTGATAATGTTACAGGCTCGGGACACGCAGCGCTGGGATGAAATGTCTTTAATGGAGGGAAGAGGAGCCCCAATAATCTTCCCTGCTGTTCTTACTACTCTTCTCACCTTCTTCCTGTCTGAGGCGCTGCAGCCTCCACAACACACAGTGAGACAGCCGGTCAGAACGCTCTCTATGGTGCTTCTGTAGTCCACCAGCTGCTCCACCTCCTCTCTGTAGTCCTATTCGTTGTCTCTGATGACGCCTGCCACCGTGGTGTCGTCTGCAAACTTCACGTTTTTCAGATAATTGACCACCTCTACAGCTGAGCTGTTGATGACCAGTGGAGTGTGGTTAGGCCGATTCTTCCTGAAGTCCAAGTTTATCTCCTTCGTCTTCTCCACGTTCAGGATCAGGCTGTTATCTTTGCAACAGTCCACCACCTGCTCCACCTCCTCTCTGTAGTCTGTAGTCCTGGTCGTTACATCTGGCAAACATCAGTCTGTCAATCTTGCTACAAATACCAATCTAACACACAATATCCTTGAGTCTAAGCTACTATCGTAACTCTAAAGCCAGCATACTCTACGCTGTACGTTTTTTGGCTGTTTTCAGGCCAATTCTCCAGCAGTATTTTCTAAATAAATATCAGGTTGGGTCCGAATTAGCCAGCAGGTGGGTCCGTGGTCCGCTAATCTGTGACCTCTGACCTAGAGGATTTTTTTTTTTAAAGTTTAGGAAGGGCAAGCCATCCAAGAGACCTGAAAGTCACAGGTTCAAATTGTACAAAAAAAAGTAAAAAGCAGGAGTACATACTACAGGATGAAAAAAAGGAGAGGAAACCAAAGCAGTTACAGTTCTAATCCTGACTCATGGGACGCCGAAATGGACTCAGACTGCCACCTAGTGGCTATAGTAGTCACATGTTTTTCACACAATATGTGAAACACGCGGAGCGTGAGTGAAGTGTCCATTTCCAACCAGCGCCCACTGTATGACTTTTGTGAAGAAAAACAGCAGCTGTTAGTGGAACAGTTGGAGCTCATCCAGTGCAGCAAAACAAACAGAGCAGCCATCTCTGCCAGAGGGGAAGACTAGTTGCTGGACTACACTGCCCTCCTTCCAACATAGCAAAATAAACCTCAGTGTTATAGTAAGTTACCTGTCAAGCAGAAAACCTGCATCTTCTGCATGTTTTGGAGCCTCGTTTCCTCATAAATTATTTCCACCTGTGAAGAGCTACAAAGATGCAGCCTCTTGTTTTCTCCCAGTTATTACTAACTTTTCTTTTTGGGGGTTTTCTTTTACTATAGAGTGCTGCTGATAGAATAAAGTGGGAGGTAAAATGAGCTATTTTTATTTTTGCTTGTTTAAAATGCTTCACCACGAAACACATTTCCAGATAAATAGGTAAGTAAACCTTATGTTAACAAATTTGTTCCCTTTCGGCAACCGTAATTAAAAAGGGCAACGCAACACGCAACATCTCCCACTGTTGCACCGCCCTTTGTATTTAAAAAATTACTAATTCTAAGGTGCTGCAAAGTGCATTGGATAGCGCTGTTGCCAGTGCTGTTGCCTTGTAGCAAGAAGGTTCCAGGTTTGATTCCAGGTCCATGGTCTTTTTGCATAGAGTCTGCATATTCTCC
>NW_015152477.1:0-1055 GCF_000732505.1 Cyprinodon variegatus
AAACACGCCCCATAATCACAGCTCTATGGAGCAGCATCAGACTCATATTCTGACTAGAATTGAGTCGGACTACGTCAGGCTAGGAGATCTTGGTCTCTATGAAACAATCAGAGGGTCTGGAAACTCTGGAAATGGTTCAGTATAAATGTTAATAATAGCTGCTGGAAGCATGGAATTATACCATTACTGTGATCAACAATGAACTCAATGGCAAAATTATAATTTCAGGTCAAGACCAACAGGATGTTACTGATGTGACTGCAGGGTCAGACTAACCTGGAACATTTTTTCTAGAGGGGTGAATTCACTAAATCTGGAAATAATCAGGATCAATAGTTTGCAGAAGAGATGATACTACTGGTTCTTGTTCTATGGTCAGAGTCTTCCACCTCAGCTGTAGATCTCTGCAGTTCATCCAGATGATCATGGGCTTCTTGGCTGCATATCTGATCAGTCTTCTCCTCATTTGAGCTGAAGGTTCAGAGGGATGACGGGGTCTTTGTAGAATTGCTGTGGTCTGACACTCCTTCCATTTCAATATTATCACTTGCACAGTGCTCCTTTCACTATTTAATGTTTGGGAAATATTTTTGCATCCAAACCAGCTTTAAACTTCCTAAGAGTATCTCAAACCTGCCTGGTGTTTTCCTTGTTCTTCATTATGCTCTCTCTGCAATTTAAAAAGACTCTTTACTCTATTACAGAGCAGCTGCATTTCTTTAGAGACTTGATTACTCACAGGTGGATTCTTTTTATCATCATCCGTCATTTAGGTCAACATTGGATCATTCACAGATCCTCGCTGTACGCCTGAGGAGAGTTTGCAGCACAGAAAGTAAAGGGTCAGATTCATTTTGCTCACCCCACCCTTCAGTTTAATTTTATATTAAATTAATTCCATTCCACTTCATGGTTGCATCCCACTAACTGTGGATTATTCACAAAATATTCCAATTTTATATCTTTGTGTTTTTTTTTGTTTTTTTTTAAACAGTGTCCTGTCTGGCAATGTGGCAATATGAATAAAGAGATAATAATAAGATGGCTGCTCACAC
>NW_015152477.1:3073-4443 GCF_000732505.1 Cyprinodon variegatus
GGTTTAATATTATCATACAAATAATAATAATAACAACAACATTAATAATTATTATTAATTTTATCATCATTATCTCATTTGATTAAATATTAAAAATTCTTATTAAAAATTTGGAGCTCTAAGCAAAAACAACCTAATTAATGAACATTGAACAAGTGGTTTTCTCTTACTCCATCATTCTCAGCTCATGCAGATCTCGTCTCATTCAGTTTACCTGGAAATGATTCCTATTTCTTTAATGAGAAGTTTCAAATATCCAAACTGAGTAGTAGAAAAGCTCACCTAAGGATGGAAGTCTATGCTCATAAATCACAACCATAAATTAGCAAAGACCTTAAAATAATTCAACTTATAATAACTAAATGTAGAAAATTATAACCTATAGCTCACCAATCAATTCTAAAAGATCTTCAGATAAACCCTTGTTGATCCTCAACTCTAGTTAAACAAAACATTTAAGCCCTATTTCATTTTTGTCATGATGGGTCAGAGAAGCAAGCCCATATGCAGAACACACACGGAGGAGGCAGGGTAAAGTTCAAAGGTTTATTCAAAGTTCTGAACACAAGATAATAAACAAGTTCTGAAACTGGTTTGGGCTGGTTCACTGAAGTCTTGGCTGGGACCGGAGACTGTTGGTTAGCAGAGTTCATGAGGAGCTAAGCGTCTAGCGTCAGGCTTCAGGCTTAACATGGCAGACCTTGATCTGAGGATCCTCGGCGCCCTCTGGTGGGCAAGCCTGAGGATCCCAACAATTTTAGGTGAGGACAAACCAAATATTTATCACAAGGATCAGCCCAATCCAATAAAATTCACTGATTTAGACACTTACAGTACCATAACACAGGGATGCTCCTCAACATTTCTGACCAGTTGTGACAATGAACTCCAGTATTTTCTTCTCTTTTAAATGTGGTTCACTCTGTTCCTCATCGTCACAACAGCAGAGATAATTTGGTAAAATTTACCTCATATTGTTGTGGGTGGGTAGAGGTTTTTGAGGATCCAAATGCAAAGATCAGGAGGCAGAGTTGAGTCTTGAAAATTTAACAAGGCAACTGAGGCAAAAATCCAAAGTACAAAAATACAAGGAACCAAAAAAACCCCAGAAAAATTTAGGGGAAAACACAGGTGGGGAGCCAGAGATGAGGAAGCAGCAAACAACAGCAAGGATCCATGACTGAGTGACTGCAGAGGTGGAGTATGGGCTAATGAGCTGATAATGGAGCAGGTGTGAGTGGAACTAACTAGAAAGAAGCCAAGAGGAAAAGAAACAACTGAATATTTGCCTCAAGACTTGATCAGCAGTATCCTGGGAAATATAAAAAACATATTGAACATGCTCATTAGAAAGACAGTCTTTTTGTGTT
>NW_015152477.1:5697-8695 GCF_000732505.1 Cyprinodon variegatus
AATTTGTCTGTAAAGAATGTTAAAAAGGTGGACACACCCCAGATGTTTTCACTATTTGGTTTGCTTCTAATACAATCTCATAAACATTCCATTATATTATTTGATTTTTACATTTTTTCTTAATTTATTGAGCTGGTAGTACCCTTTTGTTATTTATGTGGCCTTTAAAGCTTAAGTTGCGAACTTGATATTTACTCAATTCTATTCTTGCACATAGCGCTTTCTGTAGTCAGACAAAGTTAGAAAGTAAGTAAACTGCAATTTGTGAAATAAACAGGGAAATGAGACACGCAGGAAAGGTTAGCTAAATTTGCATGCTGGGAATTGCCCTCCACAAATGATGGTTTGTGTGGCTTACTTTTAATGCAGTGAACACAGAAATGATATTTGCATTTAGCCTCTATGAAAATATTGTAAACAGCATTAGCTACAACAGAACTGTCAAAAGATCGTTTGTTGTTAGAAACACTTATTTGCATATGCAGTACATGGGAGTTTAAGCAACTCTATGCTGAGTTCTGACATCTTATTTGCTTCTGTCAATTTTCGAGCAGGTGCTACACAGGACTTTATCTGCCCAAAATCTTGGTAAATTTCCTATCGAAGGAAGCGTTTGGTGGCATTTATACAAGAACTGTCACTCCTAGCCACTTATCCTAACTGCTACAGTACACCTACAACCCATAATTATGTCTTTTTCTGTAGGAATTACTGTGGTCAACTTTATTTTTTTTCTCTTATTTACTGTCTGACAAATTACATTGTGCTTTTTTATACTGTTTCAGAGTTTATTAGTTTAGCTTTGGTCTTATTTCTTCAGTAAACAAGCAAATTGTAATTATAATTTTAAAAATGCATTTAGTCTTTACCTGTTCCTTAACATTCAAAATACCCTTATACCAGTATTTCTTTTTTCTGGGTCGGTTTTCTTTTGAATGTTCTCAAATCCCTCTCACCATTATATAGCTTCTATGACACAATTTCCCCCCTTAGGATGTTTGTGGCAATATTTCAATGGAGAACTACCTCTTAACTTAAAACTGTTGGGATTTGGAGGTTTGTCCACTTTCTCCACCAGAGGGCGTACAAGATCGCCTGGAGCCCGAGCCGACCACACCACCTGTCTCCCATCTTCTCATCAGGGGATCTGTACATAAGGAGGCGGAGGGCTTCACTCCAGTGCCAGTGTGTTTGCCAGTAATGGTTAGCAAGCCTGAGCCAACCTGCCTGTTTGTGATCTCTGACTTTTGTGAACCAAACCTGATCCCGTTTTCTCCTCTCTGCTTCCCAGGTTGATCCTGCCTGAATACCTGAAACTCTGGAGAGTTTCTCTGCCGGTGATCTCTCTGCTCGTTCTCAGTAGAACTNATCTCTCTGCTCGTTCTCAGTAGAACTGTGGAGAGCTGTCTCTGTCAAGTATCTGCCTGCCCGCTCTCATAAGATTACTGGAAGGAAACTCAATCTGTGATCTGCCTGCACTCTGTAAGCTCTGCCTCCGCCTCTGCCCTCAGCCTGCCGACAACCTCTGGACCCTCAAGGTTCTCCCCCTCTGCAGCTCTGCTCCACTCCTGAACAGGAACTGACCTGAACACTCTCAACCTGCAAAACACCCGGACCTCCACTAATCTCTCTGTCCTCCTCATCAGTGAACCCACTCGTAACCAGTCAAGCCCCCTCTTGGATCTGATCAAACTGTGTACATTTATTGAACCCCCTCGTGACCAGTCAAGTCTCCTCCTGGATCTGATCAAACTTTGTACATTTATTGTAAATACATTTTTGAACTTTTCTTCTGCCTCCGAGTGTTCTGCATGTGGGTTAGACACCTTAATCCGAACATGACAAAAACCACCTAATTTTAAGTAATGCTCACATATTTTGCATACGCATATGGAAAAGCAAATGACTGAGGCACTATAAGGCTAAATTACATGTGTGATACATTATTTAAAAAACTCTACTCTCTTCTAGTTTCTGAAAATATAAATGAAAATAGTGTTACTGAAACACAGCGAAAGCTGCATCAGTTTGAACATGAATGCAAGTTGTTTTTTTCTTCTTAAAATGAATAGCTCTTTTTTAACAGCAGTAATAAGGACATATTTGAGAATAGGTCTGTCTCATTGTATTACACTTGTTCTACATTACTATGAAAAACAAAAGAGAAGACGAGGCAACAGCACCACTGATGTCAACCGAAGGTATTACATGCATCATCACCTGAAGTAATAAGGCCCCAGGTCGAATGACACTGTACCCCTGGAGGTGGATGCAAAGCATTAGCCTGGTCCACCATCTCCATCACCTATTGGGAAAGAGATGATTTGAAAGCACCAGTCATTGACGGTTACCGCCAAATCACAACATATGCGATCTCAAGGCACTTTACAGGTACAATTCTACCAGATCATACAATCAGATTGGTTCAAAGTTTATACCTAAGAAAAAGTAGCTGATTGCATTGACTTTGTGATTCTTTTGAAATGCCTCTTACAGAGCATGCATGTTGTGACAGTGGAGAGCAAACAATCCCTTTTAACAGGAAGAAGCCTCCTGCAGGAGCCACTTTCCGGTAAAGCCGATGGGGGTTTAGGGAGACGGAAAAAGATATATATATAAAAAAATCTGAGATACAAAAGGTAACAGTTAACTAGCTCTAGAGTTGGCCCTATCCAGAAAAGGCACAGCCAGGGCAGTCCCTGCCTAAGCTGCACTATCATCCTCCACCCCTGATTTTCCAGTGATCCTTGAAGGAGAATCACAACCCTGTGATGTTTTCCCAGCTAGAATGGCCCTTAGCGTTTACTGTTTCTCTAAACTAACGAAAGACCATCAGGCTTTGAGACAGAGGATCATAGAATCTCTCTCTAACTCATTCAAGAGCTTTGATCCTCTGCAACATGTCCTCAGTCACTCTTAGTTTGGTTTTCTTTGGTATATTTGTAACCAAAACGGCATTTAAGTGATTAATTCCCTCTCCCTTACAACAGTAACCACA